>NC_052614.1:62407033-62607991 GCF_016545825.1 Eucalyptus grandis
TACGTGGCTTGATTGACTTTGACATGGATAATTTTTATAATTTTTATAATTTTTATAATTTTTCTTTTCTTGTTTTTCTATATTTTCATTTCTTTTCTTCCAAGCTTGGCCAACCCTCACTTGTCAAAAGGGAGGGTCAGTCGACCTGCATTGTCCGCAAGCGAGTGATTCACAACCCTTGCCCAAGGGCCACAAAACCCCCATCGTCCACGGGTGAGGGGTTTGTGGCACCTATTCAATGGTCAGCAACTTATGGACTTGGTAGAAAAAAAGAGAAAAAGAAAAATTATTTTTTAAATAAAATTTTTAAAAAATTTAACGTATTTTATGTGGCACTATGGACATTCACATTAGTAATTATGGCTATTGACACTTAAATTTTGATGACCCAATTAGTCATTTATTACATTAAAAGTTAAGAGTTAATTTTATCCCTGAAAAAATATTAATTGCATAGCATATAGATTTAGGTGCATTTGTTTTTAATTTGCATTTTTGTGCATTTATTTATTGGACCGGTGGCAAATGGGTTGGAATTAGCGGTTTTAAGCTTTAACTTAGCTGGCCGGATTAAGCCCACAAAGCGAGCAAATTGGCTTAAGCCCGTTTTCTTTAATTATTTCGTGAAAAATAGAAATTTGAAATTTTTCCAAGATATGATGAATCTTTTGGATAGGGCAGATGTGAAAAGCAAATATTACGTTCGGAAAAGCGAATATTGCGAAAAAGAATTTTCGTGGATATCGATTTGATTTTTTTTTTTTTAAAAAAAAAAAAAACCCTAATCGGAGACCAAGATAAAATGCATAGGGTTTTCGGGGGCCAAGCATTTTGATACATACGGCCACAAAAAAGAGATTTCTATTCTTTCTTCTTGCAGGTTCCGAAGGTGCAAGGAGAAAACTCGCTCATTGGAGAGCACGCCAAAAAGGGGCTCATATACTGCCAGAGGAGAATCCACACTTTGAAGATGATGATCACGTTCCCACTTGGTTCACTATGACGATTCCATCTGCTCATCTCCTGGACTTCATCCTACCGAGAATTCTACACCACGTTGATCTCGACACCTCTACCGAGGTGACTTGCAGGAAATCTCTAGTAGCGTCCCTCAGCCCAGCATCGTCGAGTCAAGGTCAAGCCTCGACAATCAACTTTCCCGTCCATCACCCTTGGCGATCCCAGTCCACAAACCGCTGTACACATTGACGTCCCCAGCGCGAGTCGCTCCCATACCCCCTCCATGCCCGCAGCTGGACGACGCCACCGCAACTCCTCCGTCGAATACGTCACTGCAGCTCCACCACTGACTCCGTAGGCGTTGTTCCTTTTGCACGAGTCCCGCAAATCGGCTGCCAGCCCTGCTAAAACAACAACGCTGCTGCCGTGAGGTCGCACGTCAATCTGTTGTCCAGATGTTGCCTCGTCGACGCCGTCCCTGCCTCGCTGATGTGTTCCGAACCGAGAAGGCCCTGCGTCGTTCACTAGCAACAACCTCTCCTTGATTGAGCTACCAGCACAGCCACCATCCTTAGCCGCGCCGAGCCTCCATCGTGGTTCACTTGAGCCGTGCGGATTTTGGAAAAAATTCAAATTTAGGTAGATATTTATTTTATTAGGTAGATTTATTTTATCTTATTTAGTTTTTGATATTTTTGTCTCATTGTTTGAAATATTTCTCGATGCCTAATTGAAATCCTATGTAACATCCAATTCGCAACCGTGGAAAGATGGAATAATTGATCTTTAAGAATTAAGATCAATTTATCGATTTTATTAACAAAATAACCAAGTTTGAATTTCAATTCGAATGGTGACAACATTTTTGATGATCATGGATGGTTTGATGTTTATCTCTTAATTGTCTTGTTTATCCCAAAAATACAAAAAGTAGGATTGATTGCATGATAGATTAGTTATTTTTTATTTTTTTAAATGCATCTTTAGAAGGCATTTAGAATGGATAACATTTCACTTTAGTTAGATTTTTATTTTTAGTGATTTTAATTACGAATTTTCAATAAAAATTAAAAAAATCACGTGCATGTCATGTAGAATTAGATTCATAAAATGCACGTCATTTAGTGATTTTTGTTAGGTTCATTTAATTAAAAATTGCCCGTCATTAGAATTAGGTCATTTGATTAATTTAGATTGCACATTTAATTATTGCATTTCTTTAGAAATTACTTTCCTCATGTCATATAGTTTAAGTCATATTGCCGTCATTTCATTTTAGATTAGTAACGTTACATTGCATATAGATTAGATTCTCATTAAATAAAGTGAAATCCAAAATTGAATGTTTGCATGTTAATTAGAAATCATATCTAGGATTATTGATGTGAATTATGATCTAACAACACAGATGCTTTCGTTGTTATGAGGTAAGTGCCGCATTTTTTATTTGTTTTCTTGAGTGCTAAATTGGTGATTTGCATACTCGCATGTTCATCTCACATGTTAGGAAAGTAAATTAAAATCAATTCAAGCTGCTCGCCAAACATTTTTCAAAATAAAAGAGAAATGTACCAAAAGGGTGTTAGAGAAATTTCTAACGTAATCAAATCCCGTACCAAAAATCTCTGGTTCGCAGGAGTAAAATAATTCTATGGATTTGGGAGAGCTCGAGTTAAGTCTAAGCCTAACAATCCATTAGCCAAACTCTAGGTGGGGCACCCGAAAAATTGATCGCAACAATGGCCAAAATCCATTGGAATGACTCAAATGGCAAAATTTGAAAATTTTTAGAATTTAATTAGCATATTTGAAAGGTTTAAGATTAAATTAACCTAGGTGCAATAAGTTTAGAATTTTTCTAGTAATTTTCCCGGTGTCAATTTCTTTGATAGTTCAGAATATCCTGAGGTACATATGCGAGAAATCTTTGATCACTGTCGTTTCTTGTGATGTACGAAATTTGGTGATCTGCAAAACCAGGATAAACTCTCCTTGGACTTGCAGTTCATCAACTTCTTGGACACATATTCGCTTCATCTCGCACAGTGACCTCATGGCGAGGAATTCAATATCGGCTTCTTGAGTTGTTTCAAATTGGATAGAGAAGCTCTCGTTGATCGCCATCAGCAACGGCCTTGAAGTTCCTGAAGCTCTCGCATCGTCATGCAGAGGAAACAACTATCCGGACTAGTTACGAGTAGGCTCTGGCAGGATTACACAGAAGCAGTTTTTACAGTTGATTATCACTAACTGCCCGTACCCCACGGCCTATGATTCCTAGATCGGGCACGGTCATTGGAAACCAGGCCTTCACCGGTGAGACTCTGGTCTCTGAGATATTTGGGCTTGAGCTTCAATGTATTCGATGGCAATGTCATTCCTGAATTTTTTGGATGCTTGGAGAATATAATATGCAGTATATAGCGGGGCAATTGCTTAAAATCTAGGAAACCCGTCGAGCTTGCTTATGATATCTTGATCTTGCATGGGAATTCCGCGGTTTAAATGCAATGTAGATGGTCGCTCCAGGCTCTTTGAGGTATCTTTGTGTAACGAGGACTTCTCTATGGCTGGTTCTGAGGGGATCAAAGTACATATCGGCTCAAACATCTCTGACTGGGCTGCATTTGTCTTTCTGTGGCCTATCGAGCCTAGCTTCTTGAACTTCGCTCACCATGACGGATCTCTGCTTCGGTGTTCTCGACTCGTTGCTTCCATGGTGGCAGGTGAAACAGCATTGTTAGCATTAATATAAGCAGGGGTAATGGAATGTACGGACGCTACATCTTGATTTAGGATAGCTTTCTGAGTTGGTGGACTTAGACATGTCTAGGAATGCTATCTGAATGAAAACTTTGCAAACGTAAGAGAAAATTGAAGTACTTAAGTTTGTCTGCCCCCGAGATCTGGCACCTTGCTTTCTTGAATGCTAGCATTTCAGGTCCCATACTGGGAAGCGATGTGGCTTTGTCGAGTATACACTTGATCTTCCAGATATATAATTACAGAAGGCAAGAGAACTAAACGAGCTAGCTATAATATGAGGCAGAAGGATTAAAAGCGGGAGATATTGAATTTCAGTTCATTATTACAAGCACTGCATTTCAGTGTCTTTCTTAGCAAGGCAACAAATTGACTGTCCTGCACTCTAGAGACACTCGATCACGACATCTATACACTTGAAAGGCCAGGAAATTCCACTTGACTGTGTTCATGTGTCTAGCACAAACTAGGTACGCAGTCGAAGCTATTTCTAACTTGTGACAATATATGCTTATATACACTGGCATGTTTCTGCGGCTTATTTCCCCCTCTGTATATCTGTATATGACTTCAGCAAAATGGTGTGTTAGTATGGCTTGACTTCACACTTCCCTTTGTCGAAGTCTAGGTGGTTGTAAAGGCATCTTTTACATGTACAAGCTTCTAAAGACTGATAAAAGAAGACGAGCACTGTGCTCTTGCATATCACTTATTCTGCAAACTCCGGAAATTGCTTAATTTCAGCTATAAACCGCATTGATCTAGAAGTTCTGCTACTACGAAGTCCTTGTTTCTTGGACCAAAGTAATTTGAGTCGGGTTGCCACCCAATTCTTCAAAAATAACCAATAGATTGCCTGTGGGATTCAACCACGATCTTGGAACGTGGTACCTGAAAATTAAAAGCTTATTAATAGGGGTTCAAATCAAAATATAAATTAATAAAGAAAAAGTGCAGTTCTACTTTTCTCACCATCTTTGAGAAGCCTCTCCACAACCACTTCGGCACTTATTCTCATTGAAAGTTCCAGCATAACTGCAGCCGCCACAACTGCCACGAGCTGTGTAAGCAGGCCAGTGGCGTCCGATGCTCCGACCATTTATCCATATCTCCCCCTTTCCCATGCTGTTCATGTCCAAGGCTAATGGACTACGTCCTGGGGGAGCATTGAAAGTAGCCTGCAAACAAAGCTTAATTTGTTTTTTCAAAGGAAAACCAGACAAGCAGTTATTATCAAGTGAAGTTTTCGGGGTGGGATCTTCACCTTGTACCAGGTCAGGGGCTGTCTTTGGGCCAACATTGAATCTTCAAGCCATTCAACTGAGGAACTACCGCTTAGGGTGTTGATGCTCAGATTTTCGCCCTTGAGACCGACCTGTTCTGGAAGAGCAAATATTTAGGTTTTGAATTTTGAAGATGGTGTAACAGATTATTCTCTATCTTGTATGGCATAGTATGAGTCATGTCTTAAACCAACATAAATCCACACATTATTACAACTAGTTAACTGAATATTAGTTTATCCACGCAAACCATTGATAACCAGGACTACTCAACCATCGAGAAATTTGAGCACAAACATACTTTTATTTTAATTCCTTTTTCTTTTTTTTATAAAAAAAAGCTCTGAGATATCAGTTTACTTGATTTTCATCTAACAACAATGAATCCACATTGGTGCAGTATCTTTTGTATCTGAACTTTTTGTTGAAAGGCAAAAGAAGAACAAAGCAGCAGCAGACCGAGTACAGATACCTTGTAACACCATTTCCATTTCGACATGTCCCACGTCCCAGAATCGAGACCCTTCAATGTGACTGGCCCAAGAACCCCGGTATTCCATGTCTCAAAATGCAGGCCAACATTCTGAATGTTGGAAACAGAAGTGGAGAAAGTACTAATGTTAGGATCCTCACATGCATATAGCTTAACAATATCATGTTGACTGGCAAAATACTGACCGGAAGCCCGATAGCTACACTCAATATCGACAGTTTGTTTATGCCAGCCCTCAGCTTCACATTATTACCATATGATAATTTTGGATTCTCTAATGATCCATATACGGACCCTGTATTACAGACAGACAATTACCCAAGTAACATATGTATTGAGATTTCAGGTACTGAAAGGATATTGCATTTTGGGATCTAGGCGGAAATTGATTTACCTGTGAGTTCACCATTGATGAAAACATGCATCGCATGTCCTGCAGACCATATGGTGAGCACAGGAGATTGGCCGCTTCTCAGAAATGCTTCATTAGGACTTATCGTGATGCTGAACAATCAACATGATCAGGAAAGTAAAATTGTAAGCACATGACAGTCCACTATATTGAAGTTTTCGCAATGCTTATGAGATGCAAGTCGCAAGCAGCACTCACTCTGTCGTGTACCACAAATAGTCTGAAGCATCTCTAGTGAGACTAATTTGCTCCAACAGCCCGTCCTTTGTAAATGTGTCGCTGCCAAAGGCAGAGACAGTTTCTTCTACGTACGACTGCCAAGAGAATCCACCAACTGGCACCATCTTATTCTGAGAACTCGATGCATTGACCTGTTTGAAAATTGATAATATTGTGTCATCCTTGAACTTAATCTCTTAAAAAGAATTGTTTAAGGGAAAGTAACGGAACATGTTAAATTGGAAAGAGTCGATGCAAAATGTCGTGGAACTGAATGGTCTTTGCCTTACCCTTGCAGTGTTGTAAACGGCAGTTTTGCAGTCTGGAAGAATGCTGATGGACCAAGGCAGCAAGTCATATTGCCCGTTTCCAAAATTGACTCTGACAGAATACTTCGTGTCGTAGTTTGCCAGGAAGGCTGCGCATCTGCTTCCAGCTTTGAACACGTGAGCCTAAGAAAAATAGAATTTGACAGGTAAAAGTTTAATTAACAACCCACAAGGCTGTGAGAGTGTTTTTATGCATGTTCGTTTTAAGGGGGCTAGAGAATTAAACCTCTTGATTACTTCCAAGTGATTGCACTGCTGGATCAGCAGAAACCAGAGCCCATTCACTTTGCTTAATGGCTTTGTGCAAATCTCTCAAGTGACTCCATTTTGGTTCCCTCAGTAAACCTGTGACATTTACGTGAATTCTGATGTCAGGAAGATGACTTAGTAATCGCCATGATAGGATGTCATGAATTACTTCTAGACTTAGTCTTAAAAGGTTTAATGTTTAAGCAACGAGATGTAGATTTGCCTTCACTCATTTAAACTTCTGACGGTGTTACCAATTACTCCAGTCTTAAAGTAGTTAGATCCGTTGAATGCTCAAAGTGAAGCAAATTGAGGCACATGAGCAAAGTTAGCCTTGCCCACGCCAGGATACTAACAGTCTATTCCAAGTCACATACCGTATTCATCAAGAGGAGCGTCGTAGTCATAGCTGGTGGCAATGAAGGGACCACCAGCTGTCCTGCCAAAGTTGGTTCCTCCATGATACTAAAGACAACAAACAAGACCCATATAAAGAACAAGCAAGTATGCAATCATTTAAAAGGAGACAAAAAAGAAGGTTACTAATGATTATAATTCGCAGCATAATGGAAAGGCAAAATCAAGTGATTGATACAGAGGCACAGATGCTACGGAAGTCAAGATTACCATATAGTAATTGATGAATGAGCCACTGTTCTGAATGAAACTCGCGACCGAGAATGCCAAATCCTCTGCTGGCCTATAAGGCACTGCTCCCCCAAACTCAGTGTACCTAGAAATCATCATAATAATCAGGTTTGAATCTACATGACTGAGAAAGATACAGAGGGGAGGGGGGAAGTTGAAAATTTCAGCTTGTTCAGATATGCGCTCCTTCACATACCAGCCGGTCCAGTTTTCAGTCCACATCTTGGGTTTATTATTCGAGTTTGGTTTGAAATCTTTGAAGTAGAAGTCATTCCAGGTGTTAATCTGTCGCATAACGAATCAACATTAGTCAAGGACAGGAAAAATTATTTTCTAGAATCTGTCTTTACTCCCATCTTAGATAACTTTTACGAAATAAGTCAAGAATAACAACCATGCTGCGGAAAAACCCATCGTGCTTAAGTTTGAACATTGTTGTCAGGCCGTGCCATTTAAACGAAGTCAACAAGCGAAGTCAAGCCAAACCAGATTCGAGGCATATACATCGTTTCGGGACACAATAATTAAGTACCTATGGGGAAAGTTTCCTGACTCAATATGAAACTATGAAGAGCAAGAAAGAATAAGGAAGAGGAAAAATTAAAAGCACATGGCATATGGAAAAAGGGGGACCTGTTTACGACCGTATAGGCCACCTAAAGTTTAGAAAAAAAAAAAAAAAACTGTTGAAGAGACCCCACCAGCCTCGGAGGCCCTCAGTGATCACAAAACAGATGACATCGTAACCAACTTATATGGATATGTACATATATCTTATATAAATATAAGTTTAACTAACAAGATCCAGAAAAGTACAAACCACAGGATCAGGAGCATCATCTTGCTTGCACATAACCCATGGAACACCAGTGCCAAGTCCCACAGCCATACTTGCTGCCCATTTTGTGTATGCCTTGCCTGGTGCTCCAATTCCCCGTTCAACTAGTCCAAATTCATTCTCTATCTGCCAACAGACACAAAATTCCAAGCTCATCAGCTAAACAAAAATATCATTAAAAATTCCAAGCAGGTATAGAAAATAATGTCCTTTATTGTCAAAAACCTTCTCTTTATTGTTGAGGAAAAAAACACCAATTGAAATGGTCCATCTTCTAGAAGGGGTTGTAGAAATGGTGGAACGTTTTCATACCTGAGATAATATTATTGGACCTCCCTGGGACTGAAACAACCTCTCTGCCTTCATCATGTTGACAATCTTCTGCGTGAACCTTTGCATTGCATCCTTCATTAAATGATTGATAAATGTTTCGTTAGTCAAAGGTTTAGAAATATGAAAAAGATTGATAAGGGAAATTTGTTCAGAAAAATGGACAACCTCGAATGGCTTATTGTTTGTCCTGAAAGCGATCCCTGGGACATATTTCAGCCAAACAGGGAATCCTCTGCATCACGAACCAGCACAAAAAACAGAGCACATGAGTTTCAAAATACATAGCAAAATAAATTGAAAAAAAAAACTACTCCTTTTCATTTTTATGCTAGAAAATAGGTACCCAAAATTCCACTCGGCGCAGACGTAAGGCCCAATCCGGAGATGAACGTAAAGACCAGCTTGTTGCACCAGCTTGATGAACCGAACCAGATCATACCGGTCCCCAAAGTAGTACTGCAAAAAGGGTGGGAAAAAAGAAAAGGAGAGAACAGGAGAATTCATTAATTTTTTAAATTCATTAATTTTTAAAAGAAAAAGGGAAAACATGTAATCAGTGAATGAAAATGGTTATGTTATCCAAAGAAGATCATAAGTCGCATTACGTTTCCGGGAGCAGGTTCATGTCCGTTCCAGAAAACATAGGTTTGGATCACATCCAACCCCCCCTCTTTGGCCTTCCTTATGAGATCAGGCCACATCTGCAACCACGCGAAAGCCCAGAGACCAAATAAAATACGCTTCCTTTTCGAGAAAAAAGAAAAAGGTATAGAAAGAGACATGTCGTGAGCTGCATTGGGATCGTCGCTACCTCAGGCGTGCTCCTGGGATAGTGAATGGAGCCCGAGATGAGGATCCTCCTCTTGCCATCAATGATGATAGCTTTTCTGTCGTAAGAAACAGAGCACGACACTGAAGATGCCCACGAGAGCAGAATCAATGCCAGCACCAGCTTGTGTCCAACCATGTTCCGACGTTTGAACCTTTCAAACCCGTGACCCTCACTCTCCAAAACCAAATAAAGGGGTGGACTTTCTTGCCCAATAACAGTGACAATGTTCTGGTCCTGATATCAGGAAAGAGGGGACGTATGAGGGGGGGTGTTTCGACGTGTCGATGGCGTTTGGTTTTGGAAAGCTGGGGGCTTTTGGAGTTGGTCATACAAACGACTGCCCGTTCCTTTATACTATTGAGCATGCAATGAGAGCTAGAGAGAGAGAGAGAGACCGGGGGACAGAAAGAGGGAGTTTTGGTGAGTTGTTCGGTTGGTGTATTTTGAAGAGTGGGAAGAGAGTGGGAATCTTGGCAATTTATAAAGATTTCGAAGAGGAGGATTCGGTTTTTTCCTTCATTCTCGTTGGTCCATTTCTGGTTATCTTTAGAAGGGGTCTCGTTGCATCATTTGCCACGGTTACTTTGGCATTGGCGAGAAAATCGGTATTTGACATTGCACCTGTTCAAACCAAAAGCATTCAATTAGACCCTTTTAGAAGATGGACCATTTCAATTGTTTTTTTTTTCCTCAATAATAAGAGAATGTTTTTGATGTTGTAAAATATTGCGTTACGAATATATAATGGAGAAGAGATTGAGAAGAGAAAATAAGTGAACACTAGAGATAGTAGAGAAAGCCAGATGAGAGAGTTTTATTTCCAGTATCTCACTGTCGTTCTGTTGTTGTTCTTGTACATCAAAACTAAACTCTTATTTATAGGAGAACAAAAATGTACTAATCATTAATATCAATGTATCGAATTATTAATGTACTGGATAAGGGAGATGAACGTTCATTGTAAATGAAGATATACTTAAAATGTATGATACAAATATATCATAATAAGTACATTAGATAAGATGAATATAATGAATATTTATTTATGTATTTCATAACATTTGACAGATTTTTTTTTTTTTTTCAGTTTGAGTTAATAATGAATGGTGGGTTTTTTCTATTATCCGGATGACACGATAAATAGAAATTAATTGTCGTACAAATCTTTTATGGGAGCATGAATTCTTCATGGGTCTTAATGTGAGTTCTTAAATTTCTTGACATGTCATTGCATTAATTTAATATAATTAGCTTGAAAAAAAAAAGTTATCTAAGGATTTTTGTTATTTCGAATCATGTCGTTTAGATTTTTGTAATACTTGGCTAACTTCTCTTCTATCTAGCGACATATCCATCTTTATTACTATATAGTCAAATTTTGGATTAGGTATCAATTGGGGAAATTGCTAAAAAAAGTTTTGAACCTATTGTATCTATGCTGATTGAGTCATAAATCTTTTGACTATGGTTGGTTGTATGGATTTCTTATCAAGATAGAACTGGATATAATAAAATATAAAATCTAAGAATTGTGTTATGTCCTATTTACTATTTGATGAATCACAATAATAAGTCAAATATATTCATATCATATTTTGTACTTATTTGGTATAAATGGCATATCGATGTGAATGAACCTAAAATATTCATAAAGGGAGATGGTAAAAATCCCTCGTGACATCCTTGCCTACTTTATTTTTATATGCTTATTTTTATTTTATTTTTCCTCTCTGTTTTAATCATTTCATTTTTTTATTTCTTTTTCCCCTTATTATTCTCTAATAAAATTTTATTAAATAGTAAACCGCATTAATATGTATAAATTGCTAAAATGCTTAAAATATATACTAAATATAAATATATTATATATTGAATTTATATTATAAATAGAATTAAATTTGAAGATATAAATAATAATAATAATAATAAACTAAAAAAAAACTAAATTGTTATCTTTTGTTATTTTGAATTTTTATATTAGAATTCAAATATAATTTCTATTGAAATGTAATTTAATTTTCTTAATTTAAGAAGTTTGTTATTTGAGAAAAAAATATTTATATTAGATATTAATTCTATCAACTTTCATCTCACCTCTCTTATGGGATAATTTTATTTAATTTATATCATTTTTATATCTGACTTTATCCTTTAGCAAGCAACAAACAAAAGGTATAACTTTACCAAAAAAAAAAAAAAACCCAAACAAACAAACAAAGGGTATAATAAACTTTATCATACTTTAAATTTTATCCCAATTTTGTCAAACGCGGTATTTATGTTTTGCTAATTGAGTCCACTCGATTGACTTTAGTTGAAAATTATTGACTTAGACGCCACCTATTTTACGTGGCACGACTAGTGCCGACATAGATAATTTTTATAATTATTCTAAAATTTTTAGATTTTTTTCTTTCTTTTCATTTCTTTTCTTCCAAGCCCAACGAGGGCCATTGCTTGTCAAAAGGGAGGGTCGGCCGACCTACATCATCTGTAAGCGAGGATTCACAACCCTTGCCTAAGGGCCACAAAGCCCTCATCATCCACGGGCGAGGGGTTTGTGGCACCCATTCATTGGCTAGGGACTAATGGACTTGGTAGAAAAAAAAAAAAAAAGACAAAAAGAGAAAAAAAAACATTTTTTTAAATCAAATTTTTTAAAAATATAAGAAAATTTTAATGCATTTTACATGGCACTGTGGGCATTTATGTTAGCGATTCTAGCCAAAAATGATTGGAATGACTCAAATGGAAAAAATTGAAAAAATTTAGAATTTAATTAGCACATTTGAAAGGTTTAAAATTGAATTGACATAAGTATAATAATTTTAGGATTTTTCTAGTAATTTTCCTAGTATCAATTTCTTTGATAATTCGGAATATCTTGAGGTACATACATATATGAGAAATCTTTGATCACCGTTGTTTCTTGTGATGTACGAAATTTGGTGATCTGCAAAACCAGGATAAACTCCTTGGACTTGCACTTCATCAACTTCTTGGACACATATTCGCCTCATCTCGCGCGGCGACCTCATGGTGAGGAATTCGATATCGGCTTCTTGAGTTGTTTGGAATTGGATAGAGAAGCTCTCGTTGATCGCCATCGGCAACGGCCTTGAAGTTCCCGGAGCTCTCCCACAGTCATGTAGGGGAAAGAACTATCCGGACTAGTGACGAATGGACTCTGGAAGGATTACACAGAAGTAGTTTTTACAGTTGATTATCACTAACTGCCCGTACCCCACGGGCTATGATTCTTAGAACAGGCACGGTCATTGGAAACCAGGCCTTCACCGGTGAGACTCTGGTTTCCGAGATATTTGGGCTTGAGCTTCAATGCATTCGATGGCAATGTCATTCCTGAATTTCTTGGATGCTTGGAGAATATGATATGGAGCATATAGCAGGGCAATTGCTTAAAATCTAGGAAACTCGTCGAGCTTGCTTGTGGTATCTTGATCTTTCGTGGGAATTCCAGGGTTTAAATGTAAAGTGGATAGTCGCCCTTGGTTCTTTGAAGTATCTCTGCTCCATGTCATGAGGACCTCTCTATGGCTAGTTCTGAGTGAATCAGAGGACTATATCGGCTCAAACATCTCTGACTGTACTGCATTTGTCTTTCAGTGGCCTATCAAATTTCATACTGTCGCCTAGCTTCTTGAACCTCGCTCACCATAACAGATCTCAGCTTCGGTGTTCTCGACTCAGTGCTTCCATCGTGGCTGGTGAAACAGCATTGTTAGCGTTAATATAAGTTATGGTAATGGAATATATGGACGCTACATCTTGATTTAGGACAGCGTTCTGATTTGGTGGACTTAGGACATGTCTAGGAATGCTATCTGAACGAAAATTTTGCAAAGATAAGTGAAAATTGAAGTGCTTAAGTTTGTCCGCCCCCAAGAGCTGGCACCTTGCTTTCTCGAATGCTAGCATTTCAGGTTCCATACCAGGAAGCGATGTGGTTTTGTCCAGTAAATACTTGATCTTCAAGATATAGAATTACAGAAGACGAGAACTAAACGAGCTAGCTATAATATGAGGCAGAACGGATTAAAAGTAGGAGATATTGAATTTCAGTTTATTATTACAAGCACTGCATTTCAGTGTCTTTCTTAGCAAGGCAACAAATTGACTGTCCTGCTCTCTAGAGACACTTGATGACGACATCTATACACTTGAGAGGCTAGGAAATTCCACTTGACTGTGTTCATGTGTCTAGCACAAACTAGGTATGCAGTCGAAGCTATTTCTAACTAGTGACAATATATGCTTATATACACTGGCATGTTTCTGCGGCTTATTTCCCCCTCTGTATATCTGTATATGACTTCAGCAAAATGGTGTGTTAGTATGGCTTGACTTCACACTTCCCTTTGTCGAAGTCTAGGTGGTTGTAAAGGCATCTTTTACTTGTACAAGCTTCTAAAGACTGATAAAAGAAGACGAACACTGTGCTCTTGCATATCACTTATTCTGCAAACTCCGGAAATTGCTTAATTTCAGCTATAACCGCATTGATCTAGAAGTTCTGCTACTAAGAAGTCCTTGTTGCTTGGACCAAAGTAATTTGAGTCGGGTTGCCACCCCATTCTTCAAAAATGACCAATAGATTGCCTGTCGGATTCAACCACGATCTTGGAACGTGGTACCTGAAAATTAAAAGCTTATTAATAGGTGTTCAAATCAAAACATAAATTAATAGAGAAAAGTGCAAATCTACTTTTCTCACCATCTTTGAGAAGCCTGTCCACAGCCACTTCGGCACTTATTCTCATCGAAAGTTCCAGCATAACTGCAGCTGCCACAACTGCCACGAGCTGTGTAAGCAGGCCAGTGGCGTCCGATGCTCTGACCATTTATCCATATCTCGCCCTTTCCCATGCTGTTCATGTCCAAGGCTAATGGACTATGTCCTGGGGGAGCATTGAAAGTAGCCTGCAAACAAAGCATAACTTGTTTTTCAAATGAAATCCAGACTAGCAGTTATTATCAAGTGAAGTTTTTGGTGTGGATCCTCACCTTGTACCAGGTCAGGGGCTGCTTCTGGGCCAACATTGAACCTTCAAGCCATTCAACTGAGGAACTACCGCTTACGGTATTGAGACCCAGATTTTCGCCCTTGAGACCGACCTTTTCAGAAAAAACAAATTTTTAGGTTTTTATTTTGAAGATGGTGTAGCAGATCATTCTCAATCTTCTATGGACTAGCATGAGTCATGTCTAAAACCAGGATACATCCACACACTATTACAACTAGTCAAGCAAACGTAAGTTTATCCACACAAACCATTGATAACCAGGACTACTTAACCATCAAGAAATTTGAGCACAAACGTACTTTTATTTTAATTCCTTTTTTTTTAACAGCTCTGAGATATTGCTTTACTCGACTTTCATATAACAACAATGAATCCGCATTGATGTGGTATCTTTTGTTTCTGAATTCTTTGTTGAAAGGCAAAAGAAGAACAAAGCAGCAGCAGACCGAGTACAGATACCTTGTAACTCCATTTCCATTTCGACATGTCCCATGTCCCAGAATTGAGACCCTTCAATGTGACTGGCCCAAGAACCCCGGTATTCCATGTCTCAAAATGCAGGCCAACATTCTGAATGTTGGAAACAGAAGTGGAGAAAGTACTAATGTTAAGATCCTCACATGCATATAGCTTAACAATATCATGTTGACTGGCAAAATACTGACCGGAAGCCCGACAGCTACACTCAATATCGACAGTTTGTTGATGCCAGCCCTCAGCTTCACATTATTACTATACGATAATTTTGGATTCTCTAATGATCCATATGCGGACCCTGTATTACAGACAGACAATTACCAGAGTAACATATGTTATGTATTGAGATTTCATGTACCGAAAGGATGTTGCATTTTGGGATATAGGCAGAAATTGATCTACCTGTGAGTTCACCATTGATGAAAACATGCATCGCATGTCCTGCAGACCATATGGTGAGCACAGGATATTGGCCGCTCCTCAAAAATGCTTCATTAGGACTTATCGTGATGCTGAACAATCAACAAGATCAGGAAAGTAAAATTGTAAGCACCTGACAGTCCACTATGTTGAAGCTTTCGTAATGCTTATGAGATGCAAGTTGCAAGCAGCACTTACTCTGTCGTGTACCACAAATAGTCTGAAAAATCTCTAGTGAAACTAATTTGCTCCAGCAGACCGTCCTTTGTATACGTGTCGCTGCCAAAGGCAGAGACAGTTTCTTCAATGTACGACTGCCAAGAGAATCCACCTACTGGCACCATCTTGATCTGAGAACTCGGTGCATTGACCTGTTTGAGAATTGATAATATCGTGTCATCCTTGAACTTAATCTCTTAAAAAGAATTGTTTAAGGGAAAGTAACAGAACATGTTAAATTGGAAAGAGTCGATGCAAGATGTTGTGGAGCTGAATGGTCTGTGCCTTGGTCTGTGCCTTACCCTTGCAGTGTTGTAAACAGCAGTTTTGCAGTCTGGAAGAATGCTGATGGACCAAGGCGGCAAGTCATATTTCCCGTTTCCAAAATTAACTCTGACAGAATACTTCGTGTCGTAGTTTGCCAGGAAGGCTGCGCATCCGCTTCCAGCTTTGAACACGTGAGCCTAAGAAAAATAGAATTCGACAGGTAAAAGTTTAATTAACAACCCAAAAGGCTGTGAGAGTGTTTTCGTGCATATTCATTTTAAGGGGGCTGGAGAAACCAAACCTCTTGATTACTTCCAAGTGACTGCACTACTGGATCAGCAGAAACCAGAGCCCATTCACTTTGCTTAATGGCTTTGTGCAAATCTCTCAAGTGACTCCACTTTGGTTCCCTCAGTAAACCTGCAACATTTATGCGAATTCTGATGTCAGGAAGATGACTTAGTAATCGCCATCATAGGATGTCATGAATTCCTTCTAGACTTAGTTTTAAAAGGTTTAATGTTTAAGCAACAAGATGTAGATTTGCCTTCACTCAGTTAAACTTCTGACGGTGTTACCAATTACTCTAGTCTTAAAGTAGTTAGATCCATTGAATGCTCAAAGTGAAACAAATTGAGGCACACCAGGATACTAACAATCTATTCCAAGTCACATACCGTATTCATCAAGAGGAGCGTCGTAGTCATAGCTGGTGGCAATCATGGGACCACCAGCTGTCCTGCCAAAGTTGGTTCCTCCGTGATACTAAAGACAACGAACAAGACCCATATAAAGAACAAGCAAGTACGCAATCATTTAAAAGGAGACAAAAAAGAAGGTTAACTAATGATTATAATTTGCAGCATAACGGAAAGGCAAAATCAAGTGATTGATACAGAGGCACAGATGCTACGGAAGTCAAGATTACCATATAGTAATTGACGAATGAACCACTGTTCTGAATGAACCTCGCGACCGAGAACGCCAAATCCTCTGCTGGCCTATAAGGCACCGCTCCCCCAAACTCGGTGTACCTGGAAATCATCATAATAATTAGCTTTGAATCTACACGACTGAGGGAATCTCAGCTTGTTCAGATATACGCTTCTTGACGTACCAGCCAGTCCAGTTTTCAGTCCACATCTTGGGTTTATTATTAGAGTTTGGTTTGAAACCTTCGCAGTAGTAGCCATTGCAGGTGTTAATCTGTCAGATAACGAACCAGCACAAGTCAAAGACAGGAAAAATTATTTTCTAGAAGCTGTCTTACTCCAACCTTAAATAACTTTTGCGAAACAAGTCAAGAATTAACAACCGTGAAACGGAAAAACCCATCCTGCTTAAGTTCGAACGACGTTGTCATGCCATGGCATTTAAACGAAGGCAAACAAGCAAAGTTGAGCCAAACCAGATTTGAGGCATATTTATCGTTTCGGGAAACAAGAATTATGTACTTACGGGGAAAATTTCCAGACTCAATATGAAACTATGAAGAGCAAGAAAGAATAAGGAAGAGGAAAAATTAAAAGCACATGGCATACGGAAAAAGGGACGAGTTTAGGACCATAAAGGCCACCTAAAGTTGAGAAAAACAAACTGTAGAAGAGACCCCACCAGCCTAGGACGCCCTCAGTGATCACAAAACAGATGACGTCCTAACCAACTTACATGAATATGTACATATCTCTTAAATAAATATAAGTTTAACCAACAAGATCCAGAAAAGTACAAACCACAGGATCAGGAGCATCATCTTGCTTGCACATAACCCATGGAACACCAGTGCCCAGTCCCACAGCCATACTTGCTGCCCATTTTGTGTACGCCTTGCCTGGTGCTCCAATATTCCATTCAACTGGTCCAAATTCATTCTCGATCTGTCAACAAACACAAAAATCCAAGCTCATGAGCGAAACAAAAAAATCTCAATAAAAATTCCAAGCAGGTATAGAAAATAATGTCCTTTATTGTCAAAAACCCTCTCTTTATTGTTGAGGAAAAAAACCAATTGAAATGGTCCATCTTCTAGAAGGGGTTGTAGAAATGGTGGAAGTTTTCTCACCTGAGATAATATTATTGGACCTCCCTGGGACTGAAACAACCTCTCTGCCTTCATCATGTTGACAATCTTCTGCGTGAACTTTTGCATTGCGTCCTTCATTAAATGATTGATAAATGTTTTGTTAGTCAAAGGTTTAGAAATATGAAAAAGATTGAGAAGGGAAATTTGTTTCAGAAAAATGGACAACCTCGAATGGCTTATTGTTTGTCCTGAAAGCGATCCCCGGGACATATTTCAGCCAAACAGGGAATCCTCTGCATCACGAACCAGCACAAAAAACAGAGCACAAGAGTTTCAAAATACATAGCAAAATAAATTGAAAAAAAAAACTACTCGTTTTCATTTTTATGCTAGAAAATAGGTACCCAAAATTCCACTCAGCGCAGACGTAAGGCCCAATCCGGAGATGAACGTAAAGACCAGCTTGTTGCACCAACTTGATGAACTTTACCAGATCATACCTGTCCTGAAAGTAGTACTGCACAAAGGGAAGAAAAAAGAAAAGGAGAGAACAAGAAAATTCATTAATTTAAAGAAGAAAAATGAGGAAAATATAATCGGTGAATCAAAATGGTTATATAATCCAAAGAAGATCACAAGTAGCATTTACATTTCCGGGAGAAGGTTCATGTCCGTTCCAGAAAACATAGGTTTGAATAACATCCAGCCCTCCCTGTTTGGCCTTCCATATGAGATCAGGCCACATCTGCAACCACGCGAAAGCCCAGAGACCAAGTAAAACACGATTACTTTTCGGAGAAAAAGAAAAAAGTATAGAAAGAGACATGTCGTGAGCCGCATTGGGATCGTCGCTACCTCAGGCGTGCTCCTGGGATAGTGAATGGAACCGGAGATGAGGATCCTCCTCTTGCCATCGATGATGATAGCCTTTCTATCATAAGAAACAGAGCACGACACTGAAGATGCCCACGAGAGCAGAATCAATGCCAGCACCAGCTTGGGTCCAGCCATGTTCCGACGTTCGAACGTTTCGAACCCGTGACCCTCCCTCTTCAAAACGAAACAAAGGGATGGACTTTCTTGCCCAATACCAGTGAGAAGGTTCTGCTCCTGATATCAAGAAAGAGGGGGGACGTATGAGGGTAGGGTGTGTCGACGTGTCGATGGCGTTTGGTTTTGGAATGCTTGGGGGCTTTTGGATTTGGTCATACAAATGTCAGCCGTTCCTTTATTCCATTGAGCATGCAATGGGAGCTAGAGAGAGAGAGACGGAGGGACAGAAAGGGAGAGTTTTGGTGGGGAGTTCGGTTGGTGTGTTGTGGAGAGAGTGGGAAGCCTGGCAATTTATAAAGATTTTGAAGAGGAGGTTTCAGTTTCTTGCTTTTTCTCGTGGGTCCATTTCTGGTTGCCTTTATGGAAGGGCTCTCGTTGCATCATCTGCCACGGTAACTTTGGCATTGGCAAGAAAATTGGCGTTTGAGATTGACATCTGTTTAAAGCAAAAGCATTCAATTAGACCCTTGTAGTTTTTGCTTTTTTCTTTTCTTTTTGCAAAATTTCGGTCAATTTGAAATTGCCGTTCTTTTTCTGCAAACATGTCTCTCTGCTAAATTCACGCACCCTTTGAAGTGTATTCTTTCTATCCTTTTGCTTTTGGCTGAGGAAGCTGTTCTCCTTTCTTTGGTAAAACTGGTTTGAGAACAGTATCCCACCATGAGGTTCACGTTTGCTTGTCCAATTTGTGTTCTGGCATGTGAGAAGTTGTTCGCGTTCGACTATTTCGAGAGTGTTTGACTAAGGTATTGAGATTCCTCCCATATTTTAAGGACTTAAAACCAGCTTCCGCTATCTCAATTCGGCCATCTATAACCCAAAAACTTTCTATCGATCCGTACAACTCATTTAAATATGATTTCAAGTTTTGAGATTAGTTGGCAGGACAAGAGGGAGATGATCTTTGGTTGAGGAAGGTGATCGTCTTTTTTTGGGTAAACCAATTTGAAAAGAGAATCCCACCATGAGATTCACACGTGCTTGTTAGATTCACGTTCCAGCATCCGAGAAGTCATTTATGTTCAACTATTTTAAGAGAATGTTTTACTAAGGTATTGAGATTCCCGCCATATCTTAAGGACTTAATATTGACGTCTTATACATCTCAAGCGCATCATCATAGGCCGGCTTCCACTATCTCGAGCCGGCCATAATCTATAAGTCGAAAACTTCCTATCAATTCACACAGCTCATTTGAATTTGATTTTGAGTATCAAAGTCAATTAGTCAGATAATGGAGGGAGTTTTCAATTAGAAAATCAAAGTTTACATCTTTATTCCCCTGGCCCCGCCCCGCCCCCTCTTTTTTATTTTATAAAAAAAAAAAAAAAAATCTTCACTTATACTAGAAGAAAAGGGAGAAAAAAGAAGTATTTATGCCTTTGAAGGGAGAAGAAACTGACTTAAAGAGTATATTTCTTGTGGAACCACGAAATGCAACTACCCTTGAGTATGGGCAACTGCAATCGCCCCAACCTTTTTCCCCATTGGCAGAAAAGTCAACGAATCCGCCGCGGCAGAGCCCCCTGTTCCACCTGGCCTGACCTGACGTTACTACCTTTGACTCCAAGCAATGGCCACTCACTGCCCAGTCGCCGCCCGCCACGTCAGCCCCCGGCAGGATGCACCGCCCGTCGCCGAAAGCAAGATCCACGGTGAAAGATTCGCCTAGGGTTAAGTCTAAATTATCTCAACATCCACCTAATTCCCATTAATTACTTTTCATGTTTACGGCAATTTTCCCCACCCCGTGATCGGTCATTAAAGTCTGCTGCTCGTGAAGATTAGGCTTTTTAGTTTCCTTTGTTGGCATGCCCATCTTAAAAAAAAAAAAAAAAAATTGGCTAGATTTATTATGTTAATATTACTGAATTATAGATGTTCCTATTTCCTTATTGAGGCGAGATTATATTGCGTTTTAAAGCAAATTATTTTCCAAAATTAGTTTGAAAGTTCATCCAGATCATTAAATTATATTGAGTTGAGGCGAGATTTGTAACTATCCTTATTATTGCGTTTTAAAGCAAATTATTTTCCAAAATTAGTTTGAAAGTTCATCCAGATCATTAAATTATATTGAGTTGAGGCGAGATTTATAACTATCCTTATTATTGCGTTTTAAAGCAAATTATTTTCCAAAATTAGTTTGAAAGTTCATCCGCATCATTAAATTATATTGAGTTGAGGCGAGATTTATAACTATCCTTATTATTGTGTTTTAAAGAAAATTATTTTCCAAAATTAGTTTGAAAGTTCATCCAGATCATTAAATTATATTGAGTTTGAGGCGAGATTTATAAATATCCTTATTATTGCGTTTTAAAGAAAATTATTTTCCAAAATTAGTTTGAAAGTTCATCCAGATCATTAAATTATATTGAGTTGAGGCGAGATTTATAACTATCCTTATTATTGCGTTTTAAAGCAAATTATTTTCCAAAATTAGTTTGAAAGTTCATCTAGATCATTAAATTATATTGAGTTTTTGCTCACTTGGCATGTCTATCTCCAGTGGTTCTTACAAAATTTGGAGGATTTCTAGATCATTATCAATCTTATAGTTGCTTAGTTAAGCAAGAAGATGGATTATTTTCCTTAAAAGATCGATTCCTATTATTACAACATTCCATCTTTTTTCTTTTTCTCCCTGTTGAAATGAATGTCTCCTTGTACCGAACAAATTACAAGGTTAACTTCTCTCAATTACATGATTTTATTAAAATTGAATTCTTGATCTCACATTCTTAATCTTTTGGGGTATTTGATTAGAGGATGTTCATTTTGGTGACATGTCGTTTTCCTAATTAGCTTTGAAATCATGCCACGTGTAAGTATGAGCCTTCATAATTGTACTTACTAAGCATCTCTATCTCGCACAATCATATCTTTCAAAGAATTTCCAGGGCATTTTATGGTGGCTTAATTAGCAAAACTTAAAAGGAAATTTTTTCCACAATTAGTTCAAAAGTTCATCCTAACCATTAAATTATTGAATTTTTCCTTGCTTGGCGTGTCTATCATACATCTTATCCAATTTGGAAGATTGCTAGATTATTATCAACATTAGGGCAGCTTAATTAGCAGTAGGATGGATTATTTCCTTAATTGTAACTCTTTTTTACTACAATCATGTGCAAGAATTAACCTCCTTATTGCAGTTCTTCAATCAACCGAAAAATCTCCATGTTTTGTTGCTAACATGAATACTCGACCGACATGTCTGGTATGGTGCTTTTCATGCACGAAAATAATAAAGTTTTGCTGGTACAACGTTAAGGAAAAGGGACGATGCAATCCCACCCATCTTGCTTGATTAGGGTTTGGGTAGGTACACGACGGCAAATTCCCAGTAAAACTTGTCGTCAATTCTTATATCGATTATAAGCAAATTAGCGTGCTAGCAGCCCTAGATCCTGTGTTCACCTGATGAAAACAGTCTGCAATTTTCATCTCGTCTAGAAGCGGATTAGCGTGTGTCGATGGCCTAAAGTTCCTGCTTTTGACTTATTCGCTAATCAGTCAGTATCTGTCCATTGGTTCCAAAAAGTGATTGGGAGGCTCCTGCTTTCTTGTCATACAGCCAAAGCGCGTCGAAAATAAAATATTAATTGTGTCAATTAAGATCAAATAAAGTTATATTGATAATCTTTTTCTCTTCTTGGCATACATAATCATGAATTATATAATATCATCCACTACTTATTCACAAACCATGAAATGATTAGGCATACTATCTCGTTAACCTAATTCCTAAACATCACAAATTGATTAAAAAATCTTATCTTAATCTTGATCATTTAGAAGGGCATACACCTAATCTACGTCAGACAGAAAAAGTGGATCCCGCTCTACGAAATATTTGGCCACTTGGACAAATCAATCCTCATGAAATGCTATTTCATTTTTATGTCAAAAACCGGCCGGTCCGTGTGACAATCTTGGTCTTCCATGTTAAAGACCACTTTGACTTCTGAGTAAGAAAAATACAATATAGATAAATATATTTTCAAGATGACCATAATATGCAATTTTACCTAACTATTTTCTTCAACCATGCATCCTGAATTTCCTCTGGGTTTTGAATGAGATGAAGAACAGGAACATGGTTGATGCTAATTGTTAACCAATATTAGAAGCTAAATCTCGCAGTTTTTGACTCTTATGTGAAGACAATCCTTTCTTAATAAGTAGTTAGGTGGTCCAGCTCTCCAAATGGAATCAAAAATATTGCTCGGACCTAATAAATTTTTAAAATTTGGAATCGGGTATAGGCAAACCTTTTCAAAAAATATTGACTAAACCACGGATGAGAAAACGATAAAAACAATCGAATCGATCAATGGATTTGGACCAATTTCATCTATTGTCCTTATCATTTCAAACCATATCAAATAGCAAAGATCAATTCTACTTTAGAACAGCCGGTTCTCCTACTAGCCCAAAATCTATTTGATTCGAGATCTAGGTCCTTACTCAGGTTGTTTTTTTTATCCCTAATCATAATGGAGCATTTAAAACTCAATGAACATTGTTGACCGTGAAGAATTCTCTAAGCTGACAATGACAAACACCTAATCATATTTTTGTTTGCTTCAAATAGAAAAGTGTTATTTAAAACAAATTAAAAAGAAAGAAAATGTTCAATTCAGCTAGAGCTTAATCGGCTTGTTGCAGGGGGAGAGAAAAGGGCGACATGCATTATTCCATTTTCTCCCCATTTCATAGCACAGATACAAGAAGCGACGTGCACCTCTAGAACCATATAATAATTTGCACATCATATAAGCAAAAGACATAGAGATCATCGTATGTGAATTGCACAAACGTTAAAGATGAATTTCAATATTGAGATTAGATGGTCGTTCGTCATGTACACACAGAGTTCTCGGATTGTGTGAAAATGGAGTGGTCAGGTTTCGGATTTGTAACCGACCAACTAGCCTTTTGTCCAATCACTTTGATGCCCAATTGATAGAATGGACAGAGGACATGGCGAATATCTGGCCTATCTTTCTCCCAACAATTGCTTTCACGCAAGAATAACCAATTGATTTTGGCAGGCCTCGCATCATGTCCCGATATAAAAGGAGAACAATATCATGTTTTCACTAGATTCATATGAAAAGGCCGGGAATTCATCATGCTACGGATGAGTGCGCCACGTAATGATAAAAGTGACCTCTCGATTGGCTATTGATCTAATCCGAACTCTGTCAATCTCCCGAATAATCTTGTTCTCAAAACGGAGTCTTTGGAATCGACCGTGACCGATCCACCAACGTCTCCTTCCGTAGACGCGGATAAACGCGAATGAGTCATCAGGAAAACGACCCTCATTCGATCTGTTTTCTCAATTGTTGTGCCCGTCGTGTGTCATACTACTTAGGAACGATCGGTTGAGCATAATGGGTCATACTAGGTGATCGATTTTAGGGTACGTAAATTGTTGTAATCGATTTTCGATTTTTGGAATTTGAATCCTATTTTATTTGCCTTAGAACCAACTCTAGAAACTTTGTTTTTTCAGTCCCGTTCTAGGGTCTACATGAGAATTTGTTTTTCTTTGGTTTCATTTTTAACATTAAAATAATATGAGCAATACAACAGTTACAAAGTAAAAGATGGACAGGAGTAAGTAAGTGAAGGTGATTTGGGAACAAACGAGGGTTGCAAGGCTTGAACGAGTAAGGGCTAATCGAGAGCGAGCAAGGAGGAGGGTGAGTTGAGAGAGAGAGAGAGAGTCACGAAATGTAGAGATAAAAAAGGGAGAGATAGAGAAAAAGATGTCAAGGGAAAATTTAGGGTTTTTAGGCTTTATGAAACCAGTTCCTATTTGGTCCGATCGGTTCATTTTTTAGGTAGTTCTTCACTCGGAACCAGGAACTAGACCAATTTCAACGGAAACCTATTACTAGACGCGAGCTATCCGGCCTAGTTCTTAGGTAGAATTAATTTGATTACGCAACCGTAACACTATGTGGTAGCCAAATAAACTTTTGTTTAATGAATGAATGTGTGCACAAGGAAGTTTTGTCAAGCGAACGACCCCATCATTGCTTCTTTGATTAGTGCTTTGAAAGTGGGATTAGGTTCAACAGAAGCTTTAACGAACTCCAGTTTCTTAATTAGCACAATTCCTTAGTTGGGGTTTTTGACCCAACAACAGACGAGCCAATCTAATTTCGTTATCTTCGATTGGTTACGAGGTCAGTAAACAGCAGTTTCCTCTGTCGACATTGAAGCTGATAGGCATTTGATTGGTAGGTAGGATCATGTTAATGATCATCCTAAATACCTTTATTAACCTCACTTAGAAAAGCTACATTCGATTTCTTCAAAACATTAGTGAATGTCTCGTGCAGATGAACTACAAGCTTTCATATTTGTATTCCTAGTTATCTCGAGACCTGATGAGGTACGACTAAAATTTATCATAAGAAGAGCGATAATTTAACTTGAGATACAAAAGTCAAGCTAATTTGACTTGTGATACTATCCGACTACATCGCTTTCCTAGAATCTCTTATCGAAACAAACCGCCAACGAAGGAAAATGACAAATAAGTTAGAGTAATTCGACATGTCAGTATAGCACTTTTCATATACGAAATAAATTGAGTTTTTGTTATATGATATCAAGCAAAAGATATGATAATTATCGCGAAAATCCCGTGTGTTGGGTTTAGGTAGATGCAACAGTGAATTGGAGGAATGATCCCATTTTTCACCTAATCAAAAGCTCATTTTTCAAATTCTTACCCCGTTCAGAAGCTGACTAACGTGTCGGCAGGATCCCGTTTTCCCGTAATGACACTCCTTTTCATCTTATCTCGTTTTCAAGCTGATTGGCGTGTTAATAGCCCAGTTCTTGTCTTTTGATTTATATATTAATCAGTCAACATCTATCCCATTTCCTGCTTTCTTGCCATGCAGGTAAAGCACGTAAAAAACTATAATTAAATCATGTTAGGTTCAAAAAATGCTACCCGATTTCTAATTATATAATTCTCTTCTCGGCATATACATTATAAAAACGAATTACAATATAAATGCGGTGCGTCTCCACCAACTACCAAGCCATGAAATGATTATAACAATATTATCTCATTACCCTAATTCCTAAACCGCACAAATTGAATAAAAACCTAACCTCATCCTCCGCCATTTGAAAAGGACAGACATCTAGTTCACGTCAGCAGAAAAGTGGGTCCCGCGCGGCATGTGTTTGGCCAGGTCAGAAAAATCATTTCTCACGGGTTTTTATTGCATTTGTACGGAAAAAAGTACCAATTTTTTTTTTTAAAATTTATTGTGTTAATATAAATTCAATTATAAATATTTCAATTAAACTAATTTAATCATAAGACTTTTGCATCAATATTAATTCAATGCATCCGGCCGATTTGAAATCATTAATGTAGATGTAGACGCCAATCATCTTATATATCATGTCGACATCAACATATATATTTTATTAGAAATTTTTATTCTTTTTTTTTCCTTCTTTTGAATAGCATCACTAGCAAGTCCTCGTTGGCCACGGGCGAAGTGGGTGAGGCAGGACATTTGTGTCGTGGAGAGTCAAAAACCTTCTTGGCAATTCTTAGTCTTCCGTTTCAAAATATTTTTTTCACTTTAAGTAAGAAAACACAAAAAGAAAAGTACTTAAAAAAATATAAATATATTTTCAAACATGACCAATCGAGAGATGATATGCAACTTTACCTAACTAATTTTCTTCACCAAGGCATGTTGAATTTTCCTCTGGGTTTTCGATGGAATGATGAGTAGGAAGACGGTTATATTGATCGTCAAAGCAGTATTAGAAGATAAATCTCGTGGTTTTGGACTCGAAAACGGAGATTATCCGTTTTTCCTTGGAAATTCGGATTTGGGTATATGGCCAACTTTTTCGATAATATTTGACTAAACCATAGATGAGAAATGATTTAAGTACTTAAACCGAACGACAAATCTAATAGTTTTTTTTTTTTTCAAATTGTCAGAGTTAATTTTTTTCTTCGCTTTTCCAAACCATACCAAAATAATTTCGGAGATTGATTTTCAGCAGAACCAACTTGAAACGATAAACTATTTCCACTCATCAAAAATCTATCTGGTTTGGTTGGTCCCAGTCCTTACTTGGATCGGACTCACCTTTAGTCATGACGGAGTATTTAAAATCTCTAAGCTCATACTGAAAAAAAAAAAAAAAAAAAAAAAAAAAACAAAAACCAAATTCATTTTATTTTGTTTAGAAAATTTTTAAAAAATTGTTATTTTTGTTTTGGATTAATTTCATGAAAAACCCTAAATTAATATACACAAATTTATCAAAATATTTTTTTAGCTATCAAACCCTAAAATAGTATATCTATAACAAACTTACTATTCATTTTTCATAAGTGTACAATTTATGATTTTTTTTAATATTAATATAATTTAATAAAAATTAATAAATGATAATTTTATCACAAAATAAATCAATTTAAGGTTTTATGTGGTTTAAAAATTTATCATAAATGTACCAGTTTGATGTTTTTAATAATAAAAAATTAATTTTTGATAAATTTAATTATAAATATATCATTTTGAGTTTTTCATGATATTAATTTTTTTGGTCTTTAATAGAAAAGTGGTATTTAAAAGAATAAATAAATAAATAAATAAAAAGAAGGGCGCCATTTGCTCCAGAGTCTATCGCCTTCGTTGGGAAGTGGGCCCACCTCAGCCCGCGAAAAGTTTGAAAACCTCACGTATCATCCATCCCACTTGAATTGGCCGGTCGAGTGGACGTCGCTTATCTTCAAAAAGCCTCTAATTTCATTTTCCTTAAGCTCAATTATTAGCTGGTGCCATCATCACATGCAAATTTCATGGCTCCAATTTCTCCGCATAACCATTCAGAAAACGACGTAGAGATTATCGTGCAGCAGATGCAGATGAATTCCGATGGAGAGCGAGGGGTCATCTTTTCGATTGATTTTAGTCCGATCCAATTCCGATGCCCCATCGGCGAAATGGGACGAGGATACGTCGAATGTCGACCCCATCTTTCTCGCACCAATTGCTAACGTGCAACCGGAAAGAACAACCGATTCCAGCCATCTTTCCATGATGTCCTCGTGCTATAGAGAAATAGTATCACGATTGGACCAAATTGATGGAAAATGGCCAAAATGCGTATATTGTAATGGATGAGGGCGCCACGTATTGATAAAAGTGACTTCTTGACTGGCTATTGATCTAATCCAAACTCTCTCTCCCAACTCACAATTTATTTAAGTGCAATAATAGGGCCCTTTAAAAAAAAGGGTCAAAAGATTGCCTAACTATTTTGTGATTGGCCCTTTTGAATTATTCATCCATAAAAGTAAGTTAACGTGGAAAACATTGGGTGATGTTGAACCCATGGGATGCAGCTGAAAACTCTTGGAAGAAGATTGAAATCCAACCCACGACACAAAGTTTTGTATTATTTGACTCATGCTAGTGTTCAATCACAGCTCTAACAATGATAGCAAAATAACAATCTGATCAAACACCCATTGGTGGATAAAGTTTTGGTGACGCGATCATATAATCATTTTAATCAATTTTTGGCGAAACTAGCTGATGCAGCAACATGCCATATAAACGACCGACAATGACCGAATTGCAATGTTAGTCATTTTCTATAAGAATTTGTCAAAAAAACTAAATTGGTATCTTATGCAAAAGTTTATGATTAAATTTTAGAAATTTAAAATTGAATTGATATTGATATAATATGTTTAGGATTAATTTGATGATTTCCCCGGATTATGTATTATAGATTAGACTGACTCCGTTATGGTGGGTGTGGAGACGTGTACGGATCACTGTCATATTAATTTATTGCACCCAATACTGTTCAAATTATACTAGTGTGGCTCCACTTATTTGAAAATTAATTTGCTGTTTTTGATACAACCCCATTTGGCCCCCCTCTTTCTTTTTCTTTTTCTTTTTTTTTGAGAGTTTCTCTAATTTGGACCCACAAAAGGTCGTTTTCAACATCATTTTTCTCCTTATTGGATTTATAAAATAAAAAATGTGTTTTGGTAACCGATCATTGCCATGCAACAGAGACATAATCAAGTTCATTGCACCGTCACTTGAAATCCTAAAATAAACAACATGCATCGTCACGAGTAGCTAACTGTCCCCAACAACTTGGGCTCTATATTGACATATGAATTTTTTTTTTAATTTCTTTTTCCTTTCTCAAACGAGGCAAATTATAGTTTAGCTACACATTCAAGACAAATTATATAATAATAAAAAAAGGGAGAAATATTGGCCGGCCACGCCACGTCTTTCAGGAAAAAAGGAAAATTATAAATATAGTGAAAAGTCCGTGGTTGGCCGATTCTGTAGAATTATTTGAGAGTTTTCAAACTCATTTTTTTTTAATATATTTAACGTGAAAGAATAGATTCTCCAAAGAAAAATGTGGGTTGCCTCCGTCTGAAGTTGGCCGGCTTTCAACGTTTCGGTGGAGAACGGATTGAGATGTTTAATTGGATAAAATGTACAGAATGACTCATGGCCAGTCGATGGGGCCGATATACGAACGGTTGGATAAGGCAAAACAAAACATGGTTGGCTATACTTGTCATTGAAAAAAAAAAGAATTGGGAAAAAAAAATACGTTTAGCTACACCCTTGTTTGAGAGGGCTATTGGCCTTCAGAATATATTAATCATTTATTTAATTTTCTGTTTTCTCGAAAATATATTTGATAAGTGAAACAAAAGAAAAAATTATTGTCGGAAGACTCATTTAATCTATCAAAATGAGAGAGAATAAGATGTTTCGATAATGCTTAGGAATCTACCGTGACGAACACCTGATGAACGTCTACTTCCAAAGACGCGGATAAATGTGAATGAATCATAAGGAAAATGACCCTTTTCGACTGGTTTGGCTTGATCGTCATGCCCATAACGTCGTGGTACGGACAAATGATCAAATTGACGCCGAATCTCTTGTCATAGTCTACCCGGTCTCTCCCTACTAGAAGCTCATTGATTAGGAACTTAAGTCACATTCAAAAGTGAAATTGGTCGGCTAGTGACGATCGCAATGGTGTTTTAAGAAATGTGGCATGCTACGGGGTAACCCAATTGAATATTATTTGATGAACGGATGGATGTGCTCGTGTGGAAGTTTAGCCTTAGCGAGTGACACCATCATTGTCCTTTTGATTAGTGCTTTTAAAAATGGGAATAGGTTCCTTATCAGAAGCCTTAACGAACTCTAGTTTTCTTAATTAACACTATAGTTCAGTGGGGATGTTTTTTGACCTGTGCATCAACAGATAAGTTACTTTAATATTGCTTATCTTGGATTAGTTACATGGTCAGTAAACAGCAGTTTTCTCTTGTTGACTTTGAAGCTGACGGGCTTTGGTTTTGTTCTGGTTCAACCGCTTAGCCACCAATTACACATTCCCCAAAGGTCCATAAAGAGGATAAGTTTTGGTGACCTATCGACAAGATTGATGCACTTAATATTGCACTTGTCCACCAACCAGTTTCTCAACTGAAGAAACATTTACGAGAGAGAAGCTGGCCCCTTCTTTGTCGTATCACCATACTTTAGGTAGGATCGTGTTAATGATTAACCTAAGGACAGTTATTGACCTCAGTTAAAAGGAAATTTCTGATGTTGAGAATATATTACAAAGTGCAGTTAAAAGTTTAAAGAAAACTACATTGACATATAAAGAGATATGAACTGTATTATCAACGCCCTTTTTGCGTGCAAATCGAATTAGGATTATCATGTGAAAATTTGAGTAACGTTGATGGATATTGACTTTGATGCTATGTTAAAAGTCCAATCTAAAATCATAAAATGATAGGTGGAGGGTGACTAAATGTATGAATTACAAACTTTCATATTTAAACCATGTAGGTGGTCCATAGCAGTTAGCAAAATTCGAATTGATGACTTTCAATTTTTGGGTTGGAAATCTCCCAATGCCCAAGTCAATTGTGCCAACTGTGTGTGGGGTTGTTAAAGTATTCCCTAATGATGTATGCTCAACAAATGTGCTAAAGGAATCCCCTGGCACGCGTAGTGAAATGCTATGGACTGACTTGGTGATATCTCATTAACATAATATGATTATTATATTCTATGCTTATGTGCTTGAAAAGGGACGATGGAGAGATCAACATTGGGCAACCCTATGGTCCTTACAATGGGAGTTTTATGTCGCTTATAAAATGCTTGAACTAAGCCACAACCATTGCGATGGACAAGCTCATTACAATAGTCCCGCCATAATTCAAGTGCGAAGCATAGACTTTTCAAATTACTCGAGAATAATGCATACGTAGATCAATCATCTTGGTGGTTATAAATTATATTCTCAAATTTTAAGAGCCTTCCCACATCATACTCAACATTGCTTTTGTTTGTTGACATCGAGACCAAACCCATGTCAAATATCAATCAATCCAAGAAAACGTTTGATATCTTCCTCAACCACCAAGAGACAAAATGGTTCATCTTCCATATTTATGAGCTGTGGCTGCTGAAGAGAGTTGGAATAATGCTGGCGGTGGATTGAAATACAAAAAGCTCCCGATTCTCTTGGACTAATCAGAGAGAAAAAAAAAAAGGGTTTTCAGACAGTCTAGCAATGTGAAAACTAGAAAGTGCAGTGCAATTTAGGAGCCCGCAATCTCTCTTGGTACTGATGATTGAGATACCTACGTTGTTTTCAAAAGAACCTATCCTCTTGTTTAGACAGGGAAACATGACACATCGACAAGGAAATGAGTGGTTGCTGAGATTTGCAATTTGATATGAAGGAAAAAAAAAAAATCAGATTTTAAATTCTCTTTACTAATGCATTCTTAATTAGAGATTAAATCAAAAATGTAATTTACTTCATATATATTATTAAGAAGATATCTATCTCGAAAAAATGATAGTTCTTTAAACGAAAATTCACCCATTTTAGTTATTTCTATTTTTGCACCCTAATATAGGGGTTCCACACCCCTAAAAAGAAAAAAGAAAAAGAAAAAACAAGGGTTTCATGCTAGGCCAACTTCCCAACCCTTTTCTCTTTGCCAACATTTAAAAAATTAACAAAATATATAATTTAATGTGAGATATCTCAAGAAGATTCTGCATGTCTCCCTCAATTTTCCATGTCTATAAGGGATCATGTACGTATCTCCCTTGATTATTCATAATCCCTAATTGATATGGATAATCATAGGAGATATGTAAAATCCCCTAATTTTATATCTTGAACATCAGATGTCCAAGAAGCATGAAGTGTCAAATTCGATTACTACTCGATTAGACCGCGTGGGATCCAACCACGGAGAAATAGTTCATTCGAATCTCTCGGTCCCAACACGGAAAAGGATACGCAAAAACTGACCCAAACGCGACCACGCTAAGGAAAGCGAATTCAAAGCAACCAAGTTGTTCTGCTGGGGCAGAAACGTGGGACATCAGTCAGGCCCAGACAGAATCAATCTCATCCGACACATCGGAGCATGCAGAAAGCGACAAGCATGGCGGTTATCGGATTGGATTAGTTAGTCAGCAACGGTTTGCTTTTGAATGACCGGCGGTTGCTTGTGAATCTCTTTCATCTTTCTTAAGGATAAGAAGAGAAGCAGACAGCTCAAATCGTTCCGAGTCACCCAATCGGGACCGAATCCCCTTATCTTTCGACAACGGAGACCAATGCGTGCAAGAGGATGAGCTTGACACACAAGGGACGATTCACGTCCGATGGTTCTCCAAAGGAGCTGCGGCTGCGTCGCATGATGTCTCCTTCATCGCCATTCGAAACGTGACAACGTTGCGGATCAGGTTGGGACACATGATGGCTTCCCGATTAGCTACGTTATCCGATCGTTGGCACCGGTTCTTGACGATCAGTTTGCACGCAAAAGAGGGACTCTCGTGGAGCGTGTGGAAAATCCAAAAGGAGTTAGGAGGAAAAATTCTGGATCTTTTAAGTGATTTACGTACGCTTTAGATGAGACAGTTAACCCACCCGTGAGATCGGTGAAGGACTTTCTTGGTTGGATAATCGGCTTATGATTGGCGTTCTCTCAATTGGAATGTCAAATTGGAAAGAAGTTATTATGTGGGTTTAAATTGAGATCGAAATTCAATCGGGCTATGTATATGTACACATGCTTTTCAAGTTAGTTTGACCGATGTTTAAGGTCATTATTAAGTGTATTAGGTCTCGTTCTCTCATCTTCCTTTCTATTGGCACAGTTATGTTCAGTAATTTGTATAGTATGGACACAACAAAAAAATCTATAATATTAAAAAAACTCTTTCATTCGTCTGTTTGTGAGTTCATGTCACAAATCCTATAGACCTTTTACGTACTCAGTTAATTGTCCACGAATAAAAAGATAGCTGAAATACAAACTACTGGTTGAGCTTGAATTGTGATATAAACACCTTTAAGTGCTAAAACTTGATAAGTAGTAGACACTTAAGTACAAAAAGTTGGGAAAATCACACGTAAGTGTCATTTAAAAAAAAATGGATACTTGAGTGTCACATCAAGTGAACCTAGCTAGAAATCGTACGTGACAATTTTTTATTAATTTTTTTCACTCACGTGACTCGCCGAAAGGCTGACTTAGCAAATAAACCCAAAAATGACGTCATTTTGGCACATTTGAATTTTAATATAAAAATTAATTAAATTAAAACCAAATTTATTTATTTTTAAAAAAAAGGGGGAAGGGAGGAGGAAGATGTAGAGCAGGTGGCGGCTGAGGGCTCAGCCCTGGCCGGGGGCCGACGAGGAGGAGTTCATCTTTCTCCTCCCTTCATTTTTAAAAATAAATAAATTTGGTTTTAAATTAAATTAAATTAAATTAGTTTTATATCAATAATTTACCATATCAGTAGTAAAACGACATTGTTTTGGCATTATCTAACCACATCAACATACAAAACGACGTTATTTTGCACTAGATTTGCCGGCAAATCGCCACATCAACATTTTGGATAGATTTTCTCACCGTTGGCGGTTAATTGATCCATTTTACTCCAATTTTAACACTTAAGTGTCACTTTTCTAAATTTTGACACTTAAGTGTCTTTTTGTGCTAAGTTTTGACATTCCAAATGTCCTTCTGTCAAGAAATACTCAACTTCTCCTGCTATCATCCATAGCTCGGGTTGAATTTTGCCCTCAAGGTGCCTCTTTTTCTCTCCAGGGATGAGGACTTCGCCAGCCAAATAAGGAACATGTCCAAGCCCTTAGGGAGTTGCGGGCCATCATTGAAGAGTGCAAAGATAGGCTCGGCTGGTTCCAAATCAATTTAGTTGGCCCATCGCCCCCGTGAGTCCAACCAGTTTGCGGACTGGATAGCTTAAACCCAACGGAAGAAGACCCTTCCCCAAAACCGGATTTCGTCACAGCCTTTACCACTTTGGGATTTCTAATATTTAGAAACCCATAATCTATGTAATCCTTTTGATGTTTGACGAATGATATGCTTTGTTATCGACCCAAAAAAAAGAAGGAACAGTGTGATCCCACAAAAGAAACCCTTAGAGCCCACTAGAGTGGACAATTGAATGCAAGCCCTAGTGACATCACTTGAATTGAAAGGCTTACCTCTCTTCTAGGGAATGCCTTGGAGGCCCGATTAAGCCCAAATGATCCTTAATGGGCCGAAATCGCTTCTCCTTTCAGGACCTCGTCAATGTCCAAAAACACTGGAAAATTGCCCCATATGATTGGGGTTTGCACATTGCGAAAATCCTAAACCGACGCATGGACAACATACAAAAACACAACGGTTCTCATCTTGGTTCAAGTGATTTTGCAATGGCTTCCGGGTTCGCTTCATGGTTCTTCTGGTCCCTCTTCGACTAAGACATGCAAGAGTTCATTTTAAGGATGTTTTCGCCTCTTTTGAAGGTGTCCGTTGAGTTGGTAACATTTCAAAAATCACAAATAGTTTGAATACCTGAAACTCCAAAGCTAACTTTGAGGAAAAACCTGGTTGTAGATGCGAGCTGAGACTTCTTACGAGCCTTTCGGGACTTAATTGCATGTTGGCAATGGTAGGTGCCCTTGTAAATTTAGGCCGGACCTATTAACCACTTAGACATTGGATGACACTTTCTAACATATGCAGTCAATCCACTAGTACCAAATGACCTCAAATTAGATCTATCTCATCCTGGAGCCATTCAAGTGAACAAGCTCATTGCTTAGGCCTGTTCTGTTTTTTATTTATTTATTTAAATAATACTATATATCTCTATTTTACTTAGAATATGGTGCTATCCACCCAATTTATTTGGAAGAAATGAATGTAAGATCCCTAAAATAGAAGATTTCTTAGTAAGATTTCTTTTGCATAGAATCTATAATAAAACAATAATGCCAGTGCATATTCTTCTTATATGGATTTACTTATGGCATGCATTTGAAACCTTAAAATAATAAAATGGAGACATAATTGCGTTGACATATTCCAACAGTGGGTACATATCCTTCACATGTATTTAAACTAGGAAAGATCGCCAGGAATGAAGCTAGAACATCTTAACATTCCATGCATTAACAAAACAATAAGACTTAATTTTCATTAATCAAGATTGTTTTGTTATTTTCATATCTGAAAAAATGCACGAAACGTTAAACATCGGCCCGAACTCTAAGGAAAGTCCCGATACCAAAACAAGACACAAACCCAAAAGTATAATATGAGCTTTTGTGGGTCAAACGATAGAAAATAGCAAACCATGGTAATATTTCTCAATAAAAGCAACATTTATACCAAAATAAAAATAAATAAAAGAAATGAGTGGAGGTAGCGGCTCCAACTGAAGAAACTGTGGCACTGTCTAAATTTGGAAATCTATATATGGCCGGACCACAAATGAGATTGCTTGCACTTGATGGGGATGAATAATGTGGACAATGCCCCTAGTCTAGTTGCAGATATGACTAATGAAGAGACTGAAGCGCTCAGAACAAGTGGAAACGCAAAAGGCGGCTCCCGACAAGAATTTGCACAACCTTCGGTATATATGTGAGCACTTTATATCCAAGAATAGCTGTAAGGTCATCAATATCAATCTAGAGAACTCCTCTATAGTGATAATCCGAATGTTGACCTCAAAATTAATTTATTAATTTCACGTGCTTTATGGTACTTTTCTATTTCGATTTGCACCTGCTTATCTAGTGAGAATCACAAAAAAAATCCTAAATTTATTACAATCATACCAATTTAATCATAAGCATTTTGATTGTTTTAAGTGAATCTTAAACCTTATAACATTTTGTCAATTGAGTCAATTTAATCAATTTTAGCCCAAAATTGCCGACATGAACACCGGACATCCTATATGACATGATTGATATAAGATGTCCGATACCAACGTAGATAATTTTTTTAATTATTTTTTGAATTTATTTATAACTTTTTTTTCTTTTTTCTTCATTTTTTTTTTCTCTTTCCCCCTAGATGTAAGGCTAACAAGGATGGTTGGCCACAGCCGACAACTAGGACGCCCTTTTAGCTATGAGGGCATGCGGCGCCTTGCCAAATTTAGCCAAACGAGGGTTGTCCCGTCTTTCGCCAACACAATTAAAATGTTTAAGACTAAATTGACATAAGTGTAATATAATTAAGATTTTTGTGATAATTTTTCCATTTATCCACGTATTTTGACCTCATTTGTTAATTCTTTAATAACTTGATATTTTATCCGCCGACTGTGGTCACCTAGGCTTTGTAACACAAGTACTCATTTTCCCCTACGAAGAGGATGTCCAACAGTCGTCATCGGATTCCATAGATAGCTGGAACACTCCCCTTTCCCCGCTTCATCGCGTGAACTTTGTACGTCTGCAAATCTGATTCCCAATCACGTTTGCGGACATCCTACTGTTCTAGAATCGCATTAAATCCACTCCTGCGGTGTCGGGAGGCTAATCCACACGCGTGTGGTCCTTAATCGCTAATCCCGGCCCCCTCGGGATGCCCCTAGCTGGCCTCTAAGACAAGACAAGAGTACGCTGCGTACTTGCATTATCTCAACCTGAACCCTTCGAATTCAAACGATGCAGAACAAAGCGATGCAATGATGCTCTACAGCGCTCCCTCCCTTTCACACGGACGCTCGAGCCAATACCGCGACCCATTACAACATCACACGACAAGAGTCCAAGGGAAGGCCATGTACTCCTCAGGACCACAAGATTATTGTGTTGTCCGTGGGTTGTTCGCTGATGGTCGAGGTGAAAAGCAAGCGAGTGAACCTGAAAGTTCCAGTTTGGGCGCAGCACACACTGGGATCGTTTTGTTCTCTTTTTACGTGGGCACAGGCGCAGGAGATCAGCGTCCCCTCCCCCACGCTGCATCCCCATGCTATGCCTTATCCCTGAAGAGATATGTGCATGATCCTGATGGACCCTCAGGTCTTCCACGTCCGGTGTCCACCTCCCCATGCACCCCTTCACTGGTTGTATCCAGCTTTTTGCCCATATGGATGGATGTGAGAGAGAGAGAGAGAGAGAGAGAGAGAGACAGTCTTGATCAGAACCGAATGAATTGGATATTTTGACCCTCAGGGTTGGCTAATCAGATATTTTGGCACTCGGGTTTGGTGGTGTTGATGTGGAGACGTCGAGGTTCTTTCAATTCTAGAATCAAAGATCATACGTACAAATCACAAAAATCACGAAAATCACGAGTCGGATTTACCTTCGCAAGTTAAATCCCTAATTTAACCCATTCACGTGGCCAGTAGTGTTCGATGGTCCTCTACATCAATATTGTGAGCTGGCGTTTTTCTTGATTACGACTTTTATTTATTTATTTCGTGGAATCATTTTCCTCACTTTAAGCATTCATATGTTCTTTGGATTTTCCGTTGACTAATCATTTTCAACAAACCAAATGCAAGAAAGTATAAAAAACTAATTTATAAAAAATTCTTTCACTCAAACACACATTTAATTTAGATTTTGATGTAGTCAAGGTGAGCACATTCAAAAACAAGGAGCAAGCTGTACCGCTCGAATGCAATCCCAATCAATCACAGTTGAAAACCTAATTTTAATGACAGATCGACGAAATATAAGATTAATCATCTTGATTTCTTTGAAGTACCCTCGTCTCGTCAACCTAACATCGACTCGTCGAAATATAATCATACAATCATAACTTAACATTAGCTTAGCCAAGACATGTCTCTGAGAGAGAGAGAGAGAGAGAGAGAGAGAGAGAGAGAGAGAGAGAGAGAGAGATGTGGGGCCTGTGAGCAATTGAGAACAGTGTCGTGTAGCACAAAAGGTGCCATGGCCTCTTGATATGCAAGCACCGCTTGAAAACTACACCAGATTTGGACTCAACCTCGAATTGCAATCGACAGAAATCGTGCAAAGAAAAAAAACCCACCTCGCTTTCTTTCTTTGCCTGACTATTTTCCTTCACGACGTCCACATCCAACTTGTTCCGCTTGGGGTTTGTGATTCTTGAAGTGCATACGTAGCCCACTCCTTCATCGTAATAAATAACGATATATTCTCCTGCTTATAATTACGTTTGTGTTTCCCATATGTTATCTCCTTAGGTTCATGTTTCCTGTTGATTCAGCGCCTTTCTTTCTTCAATTTCTCAGATACACGCGCATTTCAATTGGTTGATAATGGATTATGTTTTCTTTGGCTTTCCGGATATTTTTGTTTCGGGTGCAGTATATGTTGACATTGATTGCTCGTTAGGAAGGAGGTGCGTGTATTAGTTAGGTTCTTGCCGGTCTTGAATACCATACATGAGGTGGTTTTCGCCTATTTTCCTAACATCAAGTTTACCCATTTTGTTAGTACGTTTAAGTTTTTGATAAGACCGACTTGATCTTATATAAAAGTAGGGTAATCTTAGTATTATCTCATATTCAATCTAGGCTCTCTAACTTTTCTTCAAGATAAGTGCATATTCGAAACTTAAGATTTTGACGGTTGATCGACAAGAGACTTAAGGTTTTAAGAAAACTCCAATTAAGTCTTGAGCTCGTCGCCGGTTGAATTCGGCCCAAACATTCCATGTTGGCACCATGTCAGATTTCCAAAGGAGACATGAATGTCAATGGACACGAACCAATGTCATCTAGGTCCATCGGTGAGTGTGCTGTGGAGCTTGCAGATGGCCGATGAGGTCACCTAACCCTCATCGGCACAATTGTAAGGACCATGTCGTGTTGAATAAATGGTCTATGAATTCTAACTCAATATATAATGTGATCCATAAACTTTAACTCCATGTATAATGTTGTTTCTAAATTTTTAATTTGTTCGATATGATTTTTAGACTTTTGATATATGTTTAATTTAGTTAAAAATATTCAATATTATCATTTTATGTGAAAATATTTAAATGCAGAGATAATATTGAATATTTTCATACAGTCTAAGGATCAAATTGAATATTTATCAAAAATTTAGGGATCATATTGAAATAGACGGCATTGCACATGGACTAAAGTTTAGAGATCATGTTATATATTAAGTCAAAGTTTATAAATTATTTATGTCATTATTATATGTAATCATTTAGATCATTATCATATGTAAAAAAATTTGAAGACTAAAAGTACAATATGGAGAGAGAGAGAGAGAGTCATTATCATATGTAAAAAAATTTGACGACTAAAGTACAATATGGAGAGAGAGAGAGAAGAGAGAGTCATTATCATATGTAAAAAAATTTGACGACTAAAGTACAACATGGAGAGGGAGAGAGAAGAGAGAGAGAGCAATAATGTTTCAACAGATGAAAGCAATCATTGCCATTTCATGTGAGCTGCTCAATAAAATAGATCTCTGCAGACGTTTGTCATTCAATTCGCCAGTTGAGGTTGATCTTATACCATTTTGGACAAATCTTAAGAAACAATTTTCCCAAAGAACAACACTGGTTCTGCACGCAAGATCATGCTGCTTTTCGTACATTTCTCTCTTGGGTATGTTTGCATTTTCCTTTTCTTTTCATTTTAACAAATTTGTTCTTTCTTTGATTGTATTCATTTGTGTTTTTCATTGGATGTATAACGAGATATTTAGCAAGTGACGGGATTAATTAGCGAGAGAAGAGTGATTTTTTTTTTCACCAATTCAACAATGACGGAAAATCGATAAAGTCGCAGCTAATTAGGTAAAAAAATTGTCCAATTTCTCCTTATTCCATTCGTTGATAAATATGAAACGGTCGAAGGAAAAGGGTGTGTGCATCGCTCGTCTTTTGCCTGCACAAAGCATTGAATAGAATTTGGCAATATTATAGGAAGAGGCAAGATATTCCATGCTATTCTGATCTGTCTCCACCGTCTTCCTCAAATATTCCTTGTATAAACATTGAATCCCAACAATTCATTCCAACATAAATATTTAATGTGTTTTGGGATCTTCCTCTGCGGAGGAAAACAAAATATTTATTGTCTTTTCAATGGTCAGGAAAAAACATTATTTATTGATTTTTTGGGAAGATTAAATATGGGCTTTTAGTGGTTCCTTCGGACTGAATGTTTTGATTTTGAAATACTTTTTAAGGATAATTAAACATTCTCATGATTGTCATAATCCTACAGTTTAATTTCTTTTGAGGCTACTTCCAAATATTTAACTGACATATGTGTGCATTTTCTATAAAGTTACTTTGCCCTAGTAATTTAACACAATGAAATCATGACATCCAACAAAAGATCTCGCCCCTTTTTCGATGCGTTTTAGTTAATCTGAACGCTTTATTTTCTCCTCCTAATAACTTAATCTCTTAGGTGGATTATCATTTCTAATTATCTTCAACAAAAATTCTAAACCACAGTATCTTAATTTATCTCCTCCCTAAACTCACTATGACCTTGACCACAGTTCATGATTGATGAATATGCATCTCTTTTGAACCTTTCATGCGGCCGCCAATCAATATCTGACTAGCTAGTCTTCTCCTACCGCTTAGCTTATATTTGGTTCATATCAAGTCAAGCTTGCTAAATTATTGCTAAAAGGTGGGTGGGGGGTTATTTTGGAAGATAGAGTCTTGAAAAGATAGGGTCAGTTTTCTTCTTCTCCCCCTTCTGGTGTTTTTTGTCTCTTTCACATCGCTTTGGTCCTTCAGGACACACAAGAACACTCACGTGAACGACTTGGGTAGGGTTCACTCCTATTCTCTTCCCTTTAAAAGAGCCTGAACAGTCTTTAACATAGGCCCTTTTTGCCCCCCTCCTCCCCTCTCTCTCTCTCTCTCTCTCTCTCTCTCTCTCTCTGAACCCTTCTTCTTCCTCTTCTTCTTCAGATTTCCTTTCACTTTTGCCTGAAAAAGGTTTATCATATACCTTTTACTTCTTCTCTTTGTGATCTGGTCCGTTTCATCTCTCTAAATGAATTCAGCTAATTACCATATAATACCACCTTCGCGCCTCGTTCTGGACCTTAATGAGGATCATCAGAGCCATGAGCTCTTCTTGATGAGCCCACCGAAATCTGAAGCTTCATCTTCATCTTCCTTCCCGCTCTCATCACCAAGTCCCATCTTCTACAACTTATTAGGTCAAGATCATCAAGGCGGGTCATGCAAATATGAAGATCATCATCCGCTTGAGAAGCTCCAACACCCTCAGGAGGTAAATACTAAATATAAATTCCATTAATCAAAATATATACGCATAGACATATATGTATGTATATAGTTGCAGTTACAAATTTTTCTAGTCATATTTTGACATCTAGAAAACATCACCTGTGCAGGTTGATCACAAGCCCGTTTCACAAGGAGAGTCTCATGGTGGTCATGGACTCAACATAACCTTGTGGAAGAAAGAAGAAGGAGGAGTGAGAGATGAGAGCGACCAAGTGGACAAGTATTATTCGGTGAAGTGGATGTCTTCCAAGATGAGGATCATGAAGAAGATGATGAGCTCAGATCACCATGAACAATCACAGGACAACACACCGATGATGACTAGTGGCTCAATTTCAGCTGGTGGTGATCACAAGTTGTTTGTAGAAGATCACAAGCGATTACCATCATCATCTTCTCTTGAGACTGATAGCAGCAGCAACAGCTCCTCCTACGACACCAACCCAATTAGGGTTTGCTCAGACTGTAACACCACCAAGACTCCACTTTGGAGGAGCGGCCCAAGAGGTCCAAAGGTATATATAGATATATGATCTATTATAGCTTTAACTAAATTTCATCAAATTCAAGTTGCTCTCTAGTGTGGATTTGGCAAGAGTAACACGAATATTGCCATAGTCAACTTAAGCTAAGCTTGCCTTGAGCAGAATAGTTTAGATATACACGTATCGTAATAGCTGTCAAAAGTAGTTCTTTTACTTGAATTTTATACTCTTTGAGTTTGAGATCAATCATAAAGATCTTAATTATAGTCAGAGTTTTTTTTTTTTCTTTTGTGATGTTGAGTTCAACTAATTCTTGTGTTATCATGTCTTGCTCGACTAGATATATGACATAAAAAATTAATGCACGATTTTTCATTTCTCAACTTGGTGCAGTCTCTCTGCAATGCTTGTGGGATCCGGCAAAGGAAGGCAAGACGAGCCATGGCTGCTGCCGCTGCAGCTGCAGCCGCCACAGACAGTGGAGATCTTCCTCCGGCCACAACGCTAACTCCAAAGAGCAAGTTGAAACAGCACAAGAACAAAAGGTCGAGTAGGGCCACTGTTTGTGGACAAGAGTCAATCAAAACAAAGCGTAAAGCAAAACCACATAAGAATCATGCATCCGTTGGTGGAAGAAAGCTTTGCCTGGAAGAGTTCGCCATAAGGTTGAGCAAGCACTTGGCTTTCCAGCGAGTATTCCCTCAGGAAGAGAAGGAAGCTGCGATCTTGCTCATGGCTTTATCCTATGGGCTCGTTCCTGGCTGATGAAGATGACGATGATCAGTCTGGAAGAAAGAGACAAAGTTTTTCTTACAAGACCAGTTCAATTCATATATTTTCGTTTAGCATTTGAGCAGCATTATTAGGAAGTGGCATGTTTTACTTTGTTTGAATCGATGTAGGTTGGAGGGTCGAGTTGGAGGGGAAACAACCAAAACCAGATGAGGATTAGTGAAGTGAATAATAATAATAATGACGCATAAAACAAATTAAGTGTTGAGTGGTGTGGTATCATTGTGTTGAAGTTGTAGTTCAGCAGGTTGATCACCAAAGTATGGATCTCCTGTTTGTTTACATGTTTGATTTTAACAAAAGAACTGATTTAAAAGATCCAGTTATTCTATGCACGCTTATATGTACTTAGTTTTTTGCTCGCTACATCTGTTCTCTTAAATTAGATTGGTCATATGATATCCACATGATCTGATGTTCACATGCATTGGGTGCACATACGTGGAGCCTGTTAGAATTCTTCATTTTGTGGCTACTTGCTGGTCCATAAATTGGGATGAAGCACCCGTTTTTCCATTTCTAAATTTTTCGTTCAAATTCGAATTGCATCCTCTAGTGTTACATGAGGATCCTCCCCAGGCTTGATTATATTATAAATCGCAACTTTACTGTCTAATGGGATGAATGGGTAGAAAAGAAAGTGAACTCAGTTTGCTGACAAGGCTCATTCATGGTTCTATTTCTATATAAGCCAAATTTATGTTTGTACTTAGATCCTAGATATTGTTGTATTCATCCTCAGAACATGCAACCAAGTATCACACATTTAATGACTCATGTAACCAGATGATCATTTACAGTCTTACATGAACAAAATCTACCCCAAGATACACAAGCATGTAAGTTGTAATTGTTAGCTAAGAGTTTCTATTTTGGGATGTTCTTGCAATTTTTGTTTAGTCCATAAATTTTGTGGCTGGATTTTCCATCTAGGGCTTCGAGTCTTGCCATTTCTGGAGTACGATGCAGTAAGCAGTAAAGACAAGCAACAACAAACGAACCCCCAGTCTAGCAGTACATTATACTATAGTCTCTTTTCTATAGCTAATTTCGAGTTTACCAAAAATAACTGAGACCGAGGATCACATTCAATCATGATGGCGATAATTCGAGCAGGCCCATCACAGCTTTTTTTTTTTTTTTTTTTTTTGACTTTTTTTTTTAATTTTTTTGGTCTGAGCCCTCAGAGGAAAAAGCACCTAAAAAAGCAGTATCCATTGTCTCAGACGTTGTCTGCACTCGGGCCTGATCAGCAATCTTCAATTACGGTTGTCCCAAGTGGAAGAGAGGGGCCTAGATTTGTATACTCATGATGGGAAACAGCCATGCAATGCATTGACCATGTTTTTGCTTTTCCTTCCGTGTTTTTCAATGTTGTTTTACACTTTATAACGAGTCTGCGTGTGTTCAGAACCAGATGGTCCCAAGCTGCGAAAGGTACGATAACTGTGGAGAAAGAAGCTAATGTACAGAAAAGGGAGAGGGGATGGATGAGGGTCTTCAAAGTTTTGATTTTTCTCGTGCAGTGTTGCAAGCTTTTAAGAGATGAACCGACCCTTTATCATGGCGTATCTTTTCGCGTTTATACGAGGAGAGCTAGAAACCCTAGTTTAGTAAGTTCCCGTTTGAAATGCAGTTGGACTTTGGTTGGACTTTCCAGGACGATGTTGCGGCTCTGTTGAAAGTGTTCGACCGCACTTCGTAGGCCCCCGACGCTTTTAAAGCTGTAACACTTCAAAGTAAACTTGAGAAAGCAAATTGTTATAGCTCTTTTGGAGTTTTTGAGACTTCAATTTTACGTCACTGTGACACTCCTTTCTTTATTTCACATAATTTCAAACAACTGAAGATATATCTAATCAATCAATTTGAATATTATTCCGTCCTCATGCTTTTAATAATACAACAATACACAATAACAACCCTAAGGATTACATTGAGAAGGAACATGCGTCTAAAGACGAGCACTTCGATGAAAATATACTTCAATTTGTACTAGCGTTTCAATTTGTACTAGCATATGACAGCTTCCTTTGATGATTTCGGGATTTTCTTAATTGCTTCATGCCTCCAATCTACAAAGGTTTCAAATGCGACTAAGATGGTATTGGAACTTAGGGTATTAAAGTAAGGTAATTAAAGTAATGTAAATGAAGGATGTTGCATGATGAAAGATTGATATTATGAGCATAGAGATGCTTGGAGGGAGTTCAACCATTTGTGAGTTCTTTCAAAGTTGGAGTTACTGTCTCTTGAATGCGAGTAAGATGGTATGGGAACTTAAGGTACTAAAGTTAAGTTATCAAAGTAACATAAATGAAGGATGTTACATGATGAAAGATTGATATTATAAGCATAGAGAAGCTTAAAGGTAGTTGAACCATTTGGGAGTTCAATCAAATTTGGAGTTTTAGTCTCCTTGAATATTGTAAATTGCAATGTCTTGGTGGCTCGTTTGAGAATCTTATAAATTCATTTAAGACTAGTTGAGGTATCTGATCGGGGTTTGGAGTCTAATCAATTTATATAATTGACCCTAATGTAAATTACGTGAAAAGCTTATGTAACGGATTCTACCATTAACAAAAAGCAAGGACTAAAACTTTAAATGCTCCTTAAAGGTTGATACTCGCTACACGCCTTTATACGGGCTTTAGCAAATCACCACTTTATAAGCATATTTACTTCTATTGGTATGAGGCCAAGTTTGAATAAATAAATGGATTTTATTGACAAGCGTTTTAGAGACACTTGTTAAACAACGAACAAATGACACCCTTAATTTCTGATAGATGAAATGTCTTGGGCTATCTTTAGAATTGTTGTTTTGAAAATCGGACTATTTCGAAATATTTGTCTTAACAAGTATTGGGGGAATACTAGTTGACATGACCTAGATAAATAAATCCCGAGCCCAATAAATATTTTGTTAATTGCATCGATTAAAGATGAGGTGAGTCAAAATCCCAATGGATGGTCTAATTGCAAATTTGTATGCACTTTTTGGTACAAGTAACTGAATTTACAAGTCACTTGCAACAATCTATTGATCAAATCATTAAGCCCCTATAGTGGTGTAAAGCAAGATCAATTGAGGTTTTCTCCATTCATTCTTTAATCTTCCTTCATTTGAAGATATACTTGTGGGCCACGAGGAATAAATATGGCTGGAACGGTCCAAAAATATATCTGATATAGCCATAGTTGAACTGTAGTTGTACATTGAAGTGTTGTAATTTTCATTTGATAATAAATGCTTTAAAATCGCGTTAAAGTTGGGTAAGACAGCTTGCCAAAAGTCAGTCCCATATTTTTTAAGTAGCTGTAGTTGTGATTTAAAGAGCTGTAGCATCCTTTTTATAATGGGATAATGATATAAATAGTTCATGAATTTTGATTCAATATGCAATGTGATTCTTGAATTTTTAATTTGTTTAATGTGATTATTAAATTTTAGCCCAATATATAATGTAGTACCTAAGCTTTTAATTTGTTCGACACGATCCCTAAACTTTTCGGTATATGTTCAAGTTAATCAAATATTTTTATATAGTTTAGAGATTATATTGAACATATTTAAAAATTCAGGAATTATATTAAATAAATTGAAAATTCATGAACAACATTACATGTTGAACTAAAATTTAGGGATCACATTACATAAATTAAAACTTTAGGGATCACATTACACATTAAACTAAAGTTTTAAAAATTATTTGTGTTATATTCCTTTTGCAATTGAAGTTGTTGCGTGGAATTAGTACTAATCAAGCCTATGGGGAATAAAAATGAAATCCTGAAAATAAGCCTTTCCCTTAAAAACAGATTTTCAATAATTACCATCTAAATAATTTCATGAAGTGAATTCCTTGGTTATGAACAAGCTCGTTTGCTTTTTTTTTTCTTTTTTTTTTTTTTTGGATCTGAAGCTTGTTTGCTTAAGTTGGTCAATATTCGAGGAATATCATCACATATCCATATTTCCTTGGAGATAGAAATAAACTTTGACCGACATGAAATTCGTTAATAAATTGACTTATCTTTTTGTCGATTAGTGTTGTTCAACAATCGATAATTAACGGTGTGCCATACAACATCACACCGTATTACTCTAGACGAATATCATTGACCATGCAAGTGGGTGAAAATTGTCACATCTATTATTATTATTATTATTATTATTATTATTATTTTAATATCATTAGTCAGGGAATATTTTTATTTAGACATATGCTTTTCTTTCCCAACAAGAAACTCTTGTTTCGCAGCAAAGCAGCAGGCTCGATCCCATGTTTTAGCCGTTAACCACAATCAATCCTCGGATGATTGTGTCTGAATCGGAGTTTAATCCACGCACTCGCAAGTGAAGCCCAAAAGTTGAAATCTTGGGTATACCCATTTGCAGATGGAGTCCCCTCCTCCACCTCCACCTCCTCCTCCTCCTCCGCCGCCGCCAACGCCGGCGGCGGCTGTGGCGGCGGCGGCGGCTGACGTGCCTTCTCCGACGGGATCGCAAGCATCTCGTTACAAGCCCGTTTGGCGCCTTCTCTTGATTTCAAACTTCGTCCTCGGTGGTCAGTTCGCTTCTCTGTTTCTCTTTCTATCCGCGCGTTCTTGTTAGGGTCTATCGTTGCATTCGACCTGGAAAGGTGGCTATGGCATGCTGGTTCTCGTGTTAGAAGTGTTGCCACGTCCAAGTTTCGATCTTTTCGCGGCATTGCGCGGAAAAAGCGGTTCTTGATCGTGGGCCTGGAGTTTCGTGCATTACCTGTTTGATGAAATGCTTGTGTGATGGGTTTAGCTGAACTGTTCCATTCATTTGTTAAAGGTGTGCTTACTCTGGGGCGAGAAGACCTTCCTCTTTTCTTATTCTTCTCTATGTCCCGGATTTATGCTTATAGACACTAGACTCTTGTTAGAGTGTGGTTCATACTCCCCATCAACAGAAAGGCACGGGGGTCCTGTTTTCCAATGAGTGGGTGGGGGTTTAGGGGCAGCACCCCTGTGAGAGGGCTTTTATAATTTGAACTTGTATTTTATTGATAATTTGAACTTAGGCCCATGAATAGCTATTGTTATTTATATTTAATCTCTTCCTCTTGTAGTTTAGAGTTGTAACAGAGAGGTGGAGTTACTAATTATAGTGAAATTCTCTGTTGGATGTAGCTTTGATTTAAATGTGAATTAGGATAAATCTTGCATTTCAATTTCTCTTTCTTGCCTTTACTCTATTTCGTTGTGTTTGTGCGCCTAATCCTAACAACCCTTGCTCTAGAGTTTTCTTACCTAGCAAAGTAGCAAACTAGTGAAACTTAGTCCCTTTACTCCAGGTACTGAAGGCTGTAAAATTGCAGCCTAAGAACTACTTTGAATACCCAAAAACAACAAAGAGGCCAATTTGAGAAAATATGTTTCGCCTTGAGGGGCGGCTATCACTACTACTTAGGTTTCTGATTTTGGCTTTCATATCGCGGATCTTGGTCATGCTTTATGCAAACTTAGCAAACTTACCTCTTATTGTATTTACTTCTTTGTCTTTCATCCCCCCTGAACAGAATAGCCCCGTTCTTTCAAATTCAAAAATGAAAATAATTGTATTTACACCATAATTTTCACCTACTAAATTCAACACTAAGGAACGAGGATCCCTCATTTCACCAACCACTTCTCAATGTCCACTCCTTCTCTTATAAATACATAACATAATCGCTTCCACCCATTGAGGGTAACTAGGGAAGTCAGTTAAAGAACTCCAGAGATGAGCTGGTGAGGTATCTTCAAGGGATTCAGCTTTGAGGGTGTCTTCCTATGTGGGGGTAATCTTGTATAAAGTTTTTTGATTGTTGTATGAGGCTCTTGGTCAATTTTATCGCATCTAGTGTCTCCTTCTTCTAATTCAATAATTTTCACAATAGTCACATGTTATGCCAGTAGCTCAGATGCAACAAAGCACCATTGTTTATTGCAAAATGGTAATTTACATCCTCTACTCTTATCTTGTAGTCATTATTGCCATTCTTGATAAGTAGGGACTGAGTTTTAGGAGGACTCTGATCAATTCCTCTAAAAAATTTTGGGATGAGAAATGTGTAAAGGCATTAATCTGGGTATAATGGAAATGCTATTTTGCATATATGCTCATGTTTTGCTTTCACAACCTTGACAATGAGGCACTTCAGAGAGGTTGCAAGGTAAGTGGAAAGAAGCATTACTGCTTCATGGCTCCTGCATTCTAGTTTATTAGGTGCTTTCGTGAATGATGTGGAGATCATTAGGGCTGTCTTAAAAGGCCAGGGGAGATTGTAGGTTCTTTTTGCAGCTATCTTGCTCTTTGAAATACTTAATTCATCTCATTCAATATTTAACAAATATAGACATAAAGTGTCTTCCTGGTGTCAGCTGATTTTAAGTTTGTGAATCAAAACACCAAGAATGATTACCTCTTCTTGTTGAGAAATTATCCAAATGAATTGGCTCATATTTAGTCCGGCTCAACAGGGGCCCCCCAATGATGATTCTAATAATGGAAATATGCAGTCATCTCATCAGTGTATTGCTTTGGAGTAAACTGTCTTTGGAAAGACAAATTTCAATTTTTTGACTTGTAGTCCCTCTAGGGAGTTAATGGATAATCCTGAAGCTTAGATGAGGGGTGTTTGGTGAATGAAATTGTCTGACTCTACCATCTTCGCCTTTTACGCAAAGGTTAAGTAACATATGCAGCTTGAAAGTGACATGTTCCTCATTGTTGTAGACTGCATTTCCGAGAAGTTTGCTTCCTTGTATGTTGAATATTGCAGAAGACATTGCATACTCATGTAGAAATGAAGCATAGTTATAGATTGTGAAGTTCTTGACTTTGAACATTGCAGCTTATATCTTCTCACGAGCCGGGAAAAGGGACAAGATTAAAACTGCTGACCGTAGGGTAGAAGAGAGTAAAGCGGAAAAAGAAGTGTCTGCTTCTCCACCAATAAATATGGATGTTTATGCAGAGGAATCCCTCCTTCAGTCCTTGGGCAGGGAGCCTGTGAAAATTCTTCAGCCCATTCCTGAAGAAGAAAAACGGGAGCTATACAAATGGATTCTAGAAGAGAAAAGGAAAGTGAAACCCAAGAGCCGTGAAGAGAAAAAGCAAATTGACGAGGAAAAGGCCATCCTTAAACAGTTCATTCGTGCAGAATCTATTCCGGATTTATAGCTAATTGTTCCCATTCCTCCTCAATAGATGGTTAGTTAACATTTTTTACTTACAAGAGCTGCTTTCAGGATATGCACATTTTTGTAGATCGATAACTAATGATCTACTGGTCGGCCGAGGCTTTTCTGCTATGCTCGAGCTGCATGACCAGCACTTCCCTTGAATGGGCGGGTTTTGCAGCTGTAGCTGGAAAAAGTAATAATTCTATTGAGCTCTGGGAGAAACTGACATCACATTTTTGTGGTTTCTTGGCATGCAAGATGCAAAATACCCAAGCCTTTAATATCGGCGGCTTCGGTCATGTGAGGGCTGTACACAGTGCACGGGAGCTGATATAGAGTCACCAGAAGCTCCTCCAAGAGAAACCTTACAACTATTAGAGCATTATTTCTTTGACCACTAATCAACTCACACGTGAGCGTTGCTAGTGAGGTTGAAATTTTATCTCCTCACAATTGTTTCATCGTTGTTGTATGGTGTTATGCTCTCTTTCAGGTGCTACTTTAAGCAGGACACATCAGAAACTCTCTCAGACTCTTGTCGCTCGTGTTAATGGGAATCTGTGTCTTAATCTTCTAAACTTGACATAAATACAAATGAAAGTAACTAGGCTTTAATGACCGGAATAAAGCGCAGGCATTGCGTCAAACTTACAGTCGAGGTACATTTCTGGCTAATGGGGAACTCGAATTTCCGACATTTTAAATCTTGAGAGGGGAGAAGATCAGGTTATCTAAATGTGAAAAATGAGAAAAAGGGATTGACGAGTCGAGGTTCCCTCTAAAATCCAGATGTAATCATACAGAAGTAGTCTACAGCCGCAATTCGGATAATATTTGGTTGACCATCGTTGGCGATCAGAAAAGAACAGCTGAAGTTCTTGAAACCAAACGACCCAAACTGCTGTAACTGTCATTTAGAGACAACGCTCGTGGTCAGGCTAAGATTCAAGAAATGACCGAGTGAGACAAACATGAGATCTTTCATTTCCAGATTTTGAGGTGGGTAATAATGCAATTTTGTAATCGTGGGACCCTTCCATGCAACGTTACCCCAAGTCCAACCACAAACGCTACCCTCCCCCACTCCTTTTTTCTTCTCCTCTCTACCCCTCCAGGCAGGCAGGTGCAGTTGCAGAACAGAGTGGATTCCCTATTTTCATAAACCAATTGCTCCTAGCCATTTGCACTTGGAAGTTTTCGTGAGAACTGTGTCTTTTCAATGCCGGGATCAATTCAAATTTCAGGTACTATCACGCAAATTGATCTTCATTACTTTATGGTGCTCCATTCAGTTTCATGCTAAGAAAGGAGTCGGTCTTTTGAGTTCTTGCTCCAGTTCTGGATATTGTTAATCTTCCCTCTACATCACCTCCTTCTTCCATGTCCATCCAAGGTTAGTATCTTCATTTCCTTGCTTTTGCTCATTCATTATCCTCTTGAAGTATCAAAATTGAAGTGTTTGGATTCTGAAGTTCTTGATTTAAGCTTCTTTTTTTTTTTTTGGGTGTTGCAGTAACAATGGGGAAAAGGGAGTATCAGATTGGAGATGATGGTGATTTCTCAATGTAATGCTAGATTTAATTCAAATCTTTTGTCCCTTTGTCGGTTTTCGAGTTTTTGCCATTGGATGTTTTGATTAAGCATTCCACATGTGGTTTTGAGTTGGTACAGTCCATTAACTACCCTCCGTGAGAATTTGGTTGTGAAACTACTGGACCCAGATGGAAACGAGATGTCTCGAACAGGTACGGTGGGTATTTCTAGATTTAAAAGAGTATGGAGTTTTACTTTCCTGGTGGAGTAAGAATAATGGGATTTAGTTATTCTGTTTGGAGGAAGGTGTTGAGACCAAATTGGTTGTTGAGAAAGGCCTTTGGGATGATTTCTTCCCTTTTGAAGGGGGTGGGGAAGTGCATTTGAAGATCCAGTTCACCCTCAGCGAGGAAGAGCAGAATCGAATACGAATGATGGTAATCTTCACTTCATCTCTCTAGGCTTGCAACGTTAATGATTCAGGACTAAACCCTTTGCTTCTCTCCCCTCATTTGTCAGTTTTGGGATTACACGGTGAAGAATTTGAATCAATACACTGGAATTCAATCAGTTTACGTGCCATAAAGAAATGGCATCATCTCTGTTGCAGCATTTACTTAATTGTGTATTGTAGTTTGATATGTGTGCTTAATATTTAGAGACTATCTGCACTAAAGAAGAAGCATGGTGAACTTCTCAACCCCACTTCTAAAGTTACCGAGAGTGCTTCAGCTGTTTGGAGAAAAGTTGCCACTGAAGGGAATGTAGAAACTTCAGGTTTGCTCTTAATTTCTTTATGAAGAGCAGAAGCCTTTGAGTGATTTTTAGCATTTAGAACATGTTTATCTGATGTTCACGCATCTCTCTGTAAAGGATCACTTGGACACCCTCAAGTTGGATCTGAGAAGATCAAAGCAGAAATGGCACAAGGCGCTTCAGTAGTAGATTCTTTTGAAGTAGCCAATGCCAAATCTGGAATTTGTAAACTGACTCAGCCTAGTGAGAAGCAAATAATCCCAGTTAAGGATCATATGCCGGGTAAGCTGTTTTTTCTATTGTTCGGACAAGATGAAGAGCAGTTCAAGCATCAATTCTTTCTAATGGTTTTCATGCCTGTTCATGAAGCATACAGATGGAAGTGAAGATACTTCACCAAGTACTCCATTTCAGAGGATTGATTCAGGCCTGACCAGAGTTAGTTCGAAGAAAATGTTCAAAAATATTGAGAACCAGTCACCAAATAATGCTGTTCTTGCAGCAGCTTCTCAAGGAAAAAAAGATTCTTTGTTTCCTCACTTGACGTCAACCTCCTCCACTGTGAAAACTTCTTCGGTCTTTCCTGCACTTGAGGAAGGCGTCACTCGCAATATGGAGGCACAAGATCCTCTCGAGAGTACTCCAAGCAATGTAAGGAAAGTGATAAGTGTGTTTGAAAGTAGTCTAGTTCAGGTATATCTAGCGTGCCACTTCCAAAATTAATTTTAGTGTTGCTGTGGGCTTAGTAGATTTTATGTTCATGACATGTTACTCTCAATCGCAATAATCAGGATATGCAACCTCATACAAAAGCACCACCAGCTAAAACAGAACCAAGCATGTCCAGAACAGAAGATATTGCTAACCATCAATTTAAAAAAATTAAGATAGAGATTAGCAAAGGAGCTGAGCTGATTCCACGGAAGGTCCAAAGTCCTTTTCTTAAGGAAGAGTCGCAACGAGCACAAAGTGCAACAGGAATTGTTCCAACTAGAACACTGCACAGTATTAAATCTTCTCGTGACACTGGGCAGTCATATTTAACAGCATCGGAGAGTCAACAAGATAGTTTACATGATTGGGCTTCTGAGCAACATGATTCTAGTGGCAATGTGGTTGAAAGGAGTGGAAAAGCAATAGGTTCTATAGAATCACAAAAAATCAAATTTCAAAGAGCTTCGAATGATAAAGTGAAGTCAATGAGTTGCTACCAAGGGGAACATGATGTATTTGAGAGGTCAGGTGTGTGGATATTCCCTGACGAATCCAGAAACCTTTGTATTACTACGGGAGGGAAACAGGCGATGCATCTGATGGGATGCTGCAGTATTGAAACGAGTAAATGGAAGGGGAAGATTAAAATTTCGATGCCTGAGAATGCTCGAGAGGTATATTTATGACTTTTAGCTTCCAGTCTTTTGGTCCATAAATTGGCTGTAATCATCCATACTCTTAGGTTCAAACCTATTAGCAGGACAGTATTGTGAAGAGTTGCAAGAACAAAAGTTTGATTGTGGGTGTGTCCGTACGGGGTTGCATATCCTAGAGATTAAAAAAAAAAAAAAACTAAAGTATGTCCAACTTCTGAATTAAAGGCTTTGAGCTCACCTCGCACGATAAAGATTATAGAGCCTGAGGGAACTTTGTAATGAAAATATTGCCTTATAAGGACATGTAAATAGTTATAAGGTTGTGATAGTCTTTTTCTATTTATGTCTGGCTGTTAGCAGCAACTTGTGCCGTTCATCTTTTTTAAATGTTGAGTTTGGATTGAAATCAATGCTTTACTTCATTAGTAGGGTATGAAAGCATGTCATCAAGTTGGAGATTTTTCATATATTGGAACATTATGCTTGGTTGGTCTATATTATGATGTTTAAGCATGGCTAATCCCAGCTTTGTTGAACGAGATTCATTTAGCAAGTACACATTGGCATTAGAAGCATTCATGACTGAGTTTGACAGACTACATTACGGAATATAAGATCTAAAATAGCTGTTTTTGACAATCCTTCATACCTGCATTAATTAGTGGATGGATTTGAAGCCTTGTGAATGTCTCATTAATGACTTTCAGCATATGAAGGTGAAAAGAAATGGAAACGAGATGAAGAAAGACCAGAGGACTTCTTACACAAAGACTAGACCAAAAACTGACAGTTCAACAGACGCCAATCCTTCTGGAGGACCGATTGGACAGGTGGAAATTTGCAGAATTTTACTATTTCAACTAGAATGTTCATAAGAAAAAGCTAATTTGGATCATTAGTTCTCGGTGAGATTTTCAATGCTCTGCTTCATACATGGCGAATAATAGTGAGAAATCTGTAAATGGTTGTGACTGATTGGTGGTGAGTCCGCATGTGTTATTGCTCAGTGACTTGTGAATTAACTGGAACGATTAACAGCACATTATAATCAGCAAAAAAAACACAGCTCGAACTGAAAGAACAACCATCCCGTCAACTGCTAAATGTTTCTCCCTCCTTGCTAGGTGATGAAAGTTGCAATTATGGTAGGATTTGGGGCTCTTGTTCTGCTCACCAGGCAAAGAAAAGACAGGTACTTGTCGTACTTCTCCTTGGCCAGGCTCATCTATCCTTGCCAGTTTGCCCTGAAAAATTTCGGAATGTAGATATTGCTAATATCCCACGATCATGACAATTGGCCGCAACCTGTGAAAACGTCTTATAATTTCACGGGTCTCCTTGTTATATGACAGTTTTATCAGCCTGCTTTGTCGGTCTTGATTCCTGATGTCGGCCAATTTCATTGCATTGCAGATAACATTGCATGGTGGCGAAGAAGCTAATGGGGAAAATATCACATGATCGAGCTAGAACAGTGTCTGGTTATGGATTCATATCTGCTTGTTCATATTCTATAGTATCTGCCAAAGTTATCAGAACCGTCTTTCTTCTCGCCTGATTTTACGAGTGAAAGATCTTTGTGTAAGCATCATAGAGTTGCAACTGTACATTCATTCTTGAAGCAACTCGACGATCTTGAAAGTAGATCATCTCCTTCTCGAGCCCGTTCTTTCTTCGCCATCTTCACTGGTATACCCCATAGGTTTTGTCTGGTGATCGCAGCACAATTCAAATGTCTGCTGTAGGAAAGAAATAAGACTCCTCACGGGATATTATAAAGCTAAAGTTTGCATCTAAATCTCTCCTCTGACTTTCGTGCTAATTGATCCAATGGATGCAATACAGTTAATCAGTGGCAATCTTTCGACAATCATAAATGTTAAGCATGTTACTGATATCAATTAGATCGCACAATTTTATGTTTGAATTGTGATATTCAGTGTGAGATTAATTATGAATGTCCATTGCCTACTAATTATCAAAGGAATGAGAGGAGAACCGTATTGTGATTCATTAAATTCCGGTCAATTGCTAAAATGTTAGGACACCTTGAAGTCATTAGAAAGGAAGTAGTATTTACAAATTACAACCAACATATTAGTCTTATTTATCATCTTAGGACACGTTTGACAATATTTCGTTTAAAAATTAAGGGAAACGTAAATAAAAAAAAGTGTTTTTATTACGGGAACAATTTTTCAACAAAAAAAAACGCGTTTGGTAAACTTGTTATGGGAAAAAAATGAACAGAAACACGTTTGGTAAATTTGTATAATTTTTTATTTCTTTTTTTTAATATTTTTATTTTATTTTTTTCTTATTTTTTTCTTTTTTTTTTTCCTTTTTTTTTTTCTTCTTTTGGCCGATTGCCGACCTCGGCCATGGCCGGCGATCGGCTGATGAGGGCCTCGCCTTGGCCGGGCGAGCTCGAGCTCGCCTAAATCCGGCGAGGCCGAGTTCACCCGGCGATCGGCGAGGCTCGGCGTCGCCGGCCACCGCATCGGCCCGCCCGGCTAAGGCGAGGCCAAGCCGCCAGAGGGTCGACGACGCTCGGCCTCGTCGGGGACCAGTGACGCCGGCGAGGTCGCCGACCCTACGATGCGCCCGTCGCCGGCCCTGGCCGAGGCTGGCGACTGGCCAAAGAAAAAAGAAAGAAAAAAAAGTATTTCTAAATTTTGTTCCAGAAACAAGAAAGAACTTTTTTTAATTTTTATTTCATTTGAGATGTGTTTTTGGGAACAAAAAAATAATTTTGGAACAAAAACGCATGCGTTTCCTAGTTTTAAAACAAAAAAAAAAAAATTGTTCAAAAACAGAAAAAAGAAATGCAAACAAATGTAGCCTTAGTAACATGCAATTGTCACGAAACAAAAGAAAGACGACTTGAGAGGTTCCCCGGAGTCGACCGTGGTAGACCTCTTGTGCTCGCTCGAATTCCCAACGAGCTTTCTCCCAAAGTTTCTAGAAAACTCTAGGTTCATTTATGCCTAGTAGTTGGCATTTATATCTAGTAGTTGAACACTTATGTCGATAGTTGAGGCGGTGTGATCTCGTCCGCCGGTAGAATTCTAGATCAATGGTTGTAATCCGAGGCCCTCAACTATAAAAATGGTGTCCTCCTTCATTTGTAAACATCCACTACTTCTTTCCAGAGCTCTTCTCTCTAAATCCTTTATCTCTCTACGATCCGAGTAAGGCGAGCAAGTGAGCGTTCGACCAAGTAAGGCTTGGCTTAGATGCTTTGGCGATCCAATCCGATCCTAAAGTGCCCGAGTTGCCGCGCGGTCACGATCCAATCGAACGGCCCGTGACTAGCCAATCGATAGCTGTTTTGTCCACAATTTCTTTGAACTTCTCTCACTTTTAGAGTCCAACAATCAAAATTTAATCTAAAGTTTAACACCTAAAAAAAATTGCGTCTAATATAACTTAACAACATATAAACTTACTATATCTATCTCAATCAAAGAAAAAAAAAACTTTCAAATATGTTTTTTTTTTGGGATACTTCACAGAAACTTTAATTAAGCTCAACCAAAATTGGCAGTCACAAAAAAAAAAAGTCAAGGTGTACAAAAGCTAATTTACACTGGGGTCGTTTTGCAAATCCGTGTATTTGATGGGGTGAAACTCTTAAAACCATGGATAGCTGCTTGAAGGCAAGTGCTTTAGCGTTGATGAAGCATAAACCCTTGCAATCAGACATCCCAAAAACCCTCTCTGCTCAACCCACTCGTCGGTTGCCAGCTTCTCTGCACGCGTACCATCGAACGGCCACGAGCCAAACATGGTTCAAAGCATAAAAACCCAAAAAGCCAAAAGAAAGAACAAGGTCCGAGCTTTTCCCCGAATTCACAAGAATCGTCTCAATTTGACATCCGGGTGGATGACGAATGGAAGAATCGCGCTTACACTTTTCAAGAAAAGGTGTTTCGTAGATCCCAGTTGCTAGAAGGCTGCTCCTTTGGTGGTTTTTGGAGTACAGGGATCAAAGTTCGGAGATGTGTCGTCTTCGTTTTCTCAATTCCTTCAATGCCTACGAAGGTGTGGCAGCCAGGCGTGGACAAGTTGGAGGAAGGAGAAGAGCTTCAGTTTGACCGTCTGCTTACAATTCCCTTCACGCCTTCCACATCGGCTGGCCTTGCCTCAGGTGCTTTTGGATTGTGGGTTTTGGGTGCGTTTGGGAACCACTTTGGGGGAAAGTTTTAGGAAAACGCAAATATTTTTGAGTTAAAGGTGTTTTCCAAAACGCTGTGTGTTTGGTAAATTGTACTTTGAAAGCTCTTTGTGAAGTACTTTGAGCAAAATGGTGTTTGGGGAATTAACATTTACAAAGGAATTTTGTGGTTAAAAAAATTATCAAAAGAAAAATTTTAAAAAAATGACCGGCAATGGCGGTGGTCGTCGGTGACCTCCGCGACCACCGGCGACCTCCAATGGACCCGGTTCTTGGGCAGCGAGGAGGTCGCGCGACCTCCGCCGAACTCCACCGACCCCGGATCCGGGGCGGCGAGGTCGCGCGCGCCGCGTGGCGCGGCCTCGACCTCCGGCGACCCGGATGGGCGACGAGGTCGCGCGACGCCGCCTCAACCTCCGGCGACCTAGATCCGGGGGCGTCGAGGTCGCAGGAGGACCTCGCCGCCCCCGGATCTGGGGCGAGGTCGGGCGACCCCGCCGCGACCCAGATCCGGGGGTGGTGAGGTCGCGCGACCCAGATCTGGTCGCCGCTCGAGCCTTCGACACCTGATTTGGTTGCAACCACCCGGCACCGGCGAGGAGATGGGTCGTGCGGCCCGGCGAGCTCCATGCGGAGGTCGCCCGACTCTCCGACGAAGATCACCTAGGTCGCGGCGTCCTCAGAAGGCCGTGGTTCGCCTAGAAGAAGATGAACAAGTGTTCATCCAAGGGCACGCACCAGGAAAAAAAAAAAATTCATGAGGACAATTTTGGAAAAAAAAAAAAAAAAAAGGTGAACAGTGTCTCCTCAAAGATGCCGAAAATCTTTGAAAAGCCCGCGCAACCCCCCACCTGGCCAAACTTTTAAAAATGCTAAGATTTTGCCTAAGTCCTTCCAAAGTTTTTTGCCAAACACCATTTTTTTTGCCCAAAGGACTTTGGACTCAAGGGGCTTTGGGAAGTGGTTCCCAAACGCACCCTTTGTCCCTGTCTGCTTGCAAATGCTGGGAAAGACTCACTTTTAGGCTGTGACAAAATTTCAAAAATAAAAATTAATTTTTGACTAGAAATCAATTTTTTAATTTCTATTCCCAGGACAAATTTCGAAAGAAAAAATCCATTTGATAACGACCAAAATTTATATTTCTGAAACAAAAATTCGTTTGATAACAAAATAAAATTTATATTTCTAGGAATAGAAATTGATTAGATAACAACATAGGAAATCCTCAAATATAAAATAATAATCGAAATAATATTAAAACAACATAGAAAATCCCCAAATACAAAATAATAGTCGAAATAATACTAATACATTACAAAAGTTAAAAATACAATTTCATGGAAATTTCTGGCGCCATTTTATTAGCAATTGTTTTCCTAAGCGTATTTATTTGGTTTTCCTCCTCGGTCAATGTAAATGTATCATTTGCAAGCTTATCGTATGTTCGGATAAGAGCGCGGAAGTATGAATATGGGCCATTCATGGCGCCTATAAGATGGAGTTTATAAAAACAAGTATTATACAAGATTATCAACAAAATAAAATTAATGATATAAAGGAATATATGAGAATTCTACCTTAAAGTAACGTTTATGGTTAGGAACCAATCGAGGGAAGTCGGTTTATTTTGATTCTCAAATTAAATCAGTCTAGTTGTCCATCCCTAATATCTTTATTGTTGCTCAATGAATCTTTAATGGCCCTTGCATAGCAAAGAGAGAGATTCTCTTGAATCTCTTGCCTTCGAATTAAAATTCAAGATTGTGTAACAATCTAATTATTTTGATTTTGCAAGAATTTTGAATTTGTAAAAAAATAAGGTTAAATTTCTAGGCACGTTTCTATTCACCTATTATGTAAGAACTTTTTCTTCAACTAGCCATGCACATGCATTTTCTAGAAGGAAATAGCCCCATTATTTTTAAGTAAGCATTTAAGAACTTTGGTTGTTTTTGAAAATTGGGGACCCATTCAATTGCTTTTCATCCTAAAGAGGAAATTAAAAAAAAATTGAAAAAAAAAAAAAATAAGCAAAAAAGAAAAAGAAATTAAGTTGTGGTTAATAATTTAGCAAGAAAGTGCAATGTTCTTTTAAAAATTTTAGTTTCGATTTCTATTTTAAACTAAGAAGTTAAAAATTTTCGATTTCTTCAATTTTTTATTTCCGAAATATAAATATATTTGAAAATGAGAAATCAAATGCGTTACCAAACAGTTTTATTCCAATTTTTGGGAATAAAAAAACATACAAATTAAGAAACATAAATTTTGTCATGCGCGCCTTTAGAGTTCAACAATCAAAATTTAATCTAAAGTTTAACACCTCAAAAATTTGTGTCTAATATAACTTAACAATATATAAACTTATTATATCTATCTCAATAAAAGAAAAAAAAACTTTCAAATATGTTTTTTTTTTTGAATACTTCACAGAAACTTTAATTACAGCTCAGCCAAAAATGGCAGTCAAAAAAAAAATAAAAAAATCATGGTGTATAAAAGCTAATTCACACTGGGTCGTTTTACAAATCCGTGAATTTGATGGGGGTAAAACTCTTAAAACCATGGATAGCTGCTGGCAAGTGCTTTAGCGGTTGATGAAGCATAAACCCTAGCAAACATCCCAAAAACCCTCTCTGCTCAACCCACTCGATCCTCTTCCCAGGGATCCCGGGAACCCTAAGAGAGCCGCCGGCTCCAACTACCGTCCATGTACGATCCATACTAGATCTGACCAACTGTCCGCCGTTCACCGGGGCTTCGGTCGCCGGCTCCCTGTCATCAGGTCACCAACTTCTTTGACCTTCCGGCACTGTTGCCAGTCGCGTTTCTCTGCACGGGTACCATCGAACGACCACGAGGATGGTTCGAAGCATAAAGAACCCCAAGAAAGCCAAAAGAAAGAACAAGGTCCGATCTTTTCCCCGAATTCGCAAGAATCGTCTCAATTTGACATCCGGGTGGATGGCGAATGGAAGAATCGCGCTTACCCTTTTCAAGAAAAAGTGTTTCGTAGATCCCAGTTGCTAAAAGGCTGCTCCTTGGTGGTTTTTGGAGTGCAGGGATCAAAGAACGGAGATGGGTCGTCTTCGTCTTCCTCAATTCCTTCAATGCCTACGAAGGTGTGGCAGCCAGGCGTGGACAAGTTGGAGGAAGGAGAAGAGCTTCAGTGTGACCCGTCTGCTTACAATTCCCTTCATGCCTTCCACATTGGCTGGCCTTGCCTCAGGTGCTTTTGGATTGTGGATGTTGTCCCTGTCCGCTTGCAAATGCTGGGAAATAGAGAGTCATGTGAATTGATTCTCAAAATCTTTCTTTTATTTAAACGGAAATTCTCGGATGATTGTATTTGCTACTTAGTCTTGTTTGTTGAGTGCATTTGCTGAAAGTTGATTTCTTGTGGCAGTTTTGACATTGTCCGTGATACACTGGGTTTGGTTCGCACTGAATTTCCACATCAAGTTTACTTTGTTGCTGGAACTCAGGTGAGTGGTTTTGCTGATTCAGTTTTTGGTTATTGTGTATGGATGGGAGATATGGTCTTTGGAAAGGTCCGAGAGCCTTTTTTATGCTGTCTTTCTGGGCATTGCCTTTTTTTTTTTTTTTCTGCTTGGAGCTTTTGTTTGTCCTGAGAAATATCATTATTAGGAGCGGTAGAATCCTTTATCGGTCATTAGTGGGTAGGGTGAAAATTTGCTTCATGAAGCTCTTGGTCCATTAGAGGAGTATTATCTATTTTAGTGTCACTCACAGCATTATGTATTTTTATCACTGGCTATGTAGTTTCCATCGTCACGGGACTACTGTTATTTGCAGGCAGAGAAACCTACTTGGAACTCAATTGGGATATTTAAAGTAAGCAACATTACTGGTAAAAGGCGTGAACTGGTGCCATCCAAACCTACTGATGATGCCGATGAGGAGAGTGACAGCAGTGATAGTGATGAAGATAGCGACGATGAAGTTGGTGGATCTGGGACGCCAATTTTGCAGGCAATCTCTTGTTCCCTTAGGGCATTTTCCTGAGCCTTATGACAAGCTTACTGTTTTGGGAAATATGGTGTGATTTCACCTAGTGATTTTGACTCTTGATCTTTGGTTTTATTGGCAGCTAAGAAAAGTAGGCCATGAAGGATGTGTTAATCGAATAAGAGCTATGAATCAAAATCCCCATATCTGTGCATCTTGGGGAGACTCTGGACATGTGCAAGTGAGTAGGTTTTGCACATTTGATTCTTATTGGTTGTTGGCTTGATGCCTCAATTGAGATACTTGATAGAAGAAGGCGTTGTGCAATGGGTTTAAATGCTTCCTCTTTGCTTAATTAGGTCATTTTTTCTTAATGATAAATCAATGGTAGCCTCAAACTTTTCTAGACAAAGAAGAAGATTTCTTCTTCTTCTTCTTCTTTGCAGATATTCTCATTTATCAGATCCAGGGTATTATTTGTAGCATGAGCTGATGTGGCCATCATTCCTTATGTACACTTGCCTATTTTGATCACCAGTTTCTTCTTATGTATAAGGAACATAACACCACCTATCACCAGCTAGTATTGGATAACTTCTTCATTTATTCCATTACGTGCTGAGAGATCTCTTCACTGTTGAGCCTTGGCATATATCTTTGCTGTGAAATGAAAGTGTTGACATTGTCTTAAGCACCTTCTTTAGCCTGCCACTGTCTATCTAAGCAATCATCTTATGCACCCACTAGAATATGAATGGCATAATAAATGGTGATTGACTAGGTTTTCTTATTGGAACTATTCTAAACAGCATAGAAAACTTTCTCCACGTTCTGGTTGTGGAATTTTGTGTGTATGTTGTGCGGGCAGGGCAGGTGTTGGTTGATTTTCACGTGGACTATGAGATATTTAAGGACACCTCAGTGACCTTTGTTATGCTTATTTAGTTGTCTATGCTTGTGTTATTGCAGATATGGGACTTCAGCACCCACTTGAATGCATTGGCTGAATCAGAAGCAGATGTCAGCCAGGGAGCTTCCTCAGTTTTTAATCAGGCTCCATTAGTGAAGTTTGGCGGCCACAAAGATGAAGGTTATGCCTTAGATTGGAGTCCTCTTGTACCTGGGAGGCTCGTATCTGGTAATGGCAATACAAGTTCCTATGAGATCTATTTTTTAATCTATTGTTGCTAAGTGTGATTGGTTGTCTCTGTATTAATTGCACTTGCAGGGGACTGCAAGAATAGCATCCATCTTTGGGAACCGACATCCGGTTCAACATGGAATGTTGATTCCACTCCATTTATTGGACATGCTGCAAGTGTTGAAGATCTTCAAGTACATTTATGAACACTTCCTCCAGTTAACTACAGAACTATGAGCACCAGCTTTCATGCCATTTAATATTAAGCAATTTCTTACTATCAATCCTGCAGTGGAGCCCCACAGAAGAAAATGTCTTTGCCTCTTGTTCAGTCGATGGAACTATTGCGATATGGGATACCCGTTTAGGGAAGACACCAGCTGCTTCTTTTAAGGCACATGATGCTGATGTGAATGTGATCTCATGGAACAGGTTTGTTTACCCTTAGTATGTCCTATATGCACCCTCATTTATACCTCTGCCTTGCTGATCTCATTGTTGACCTGGGAATGATTTGAATCTGTTTAGGCTGGCTACCTGTATGTTGGCATCTGGATGTGATGACGGGACATTTTCAATTCATGATCTTAGATTACTCAAGGTATTTCTTATCTATGGAGCATTTTCAATTCATAGGTCGGAAGGAGGTGACATGTTGTGGAAACCCTTTAGAGCATGACTGCATGAGCCTCGATAAAAGCTTTACTTACTTTGATACTGATTGCCTTTTCAAGCGGCACCTTAACAGAAAACATTTATCCAATCTTTTTCTTTGTCTAGCGATTTTTCTGTTGAGTAGCTCTTCTTCATCTGCTATGATCATGTTTTTAGTTCTTCAGAAGTGCATTCTGACCTATATGTGATGGTCTGTTGGCAGCTTCCTGTCAAGTTAGCCTGCACTCGATTCTTTTTATTAGCTAACAACAGTTTCTCGCCTTTTGCTCTTCCTTCTTAATTCTTCTTCTCTATTTCATAACCTCCAAGAGGAAACTTCCTGCCCTGGTATGCATCAAAGCTCATTTACTTGCATTTTGTGGATACACGTGCTTAATCTTGTGAAGATGGTCTGTTCCCCATGAGGATGCTTTTTCTTTATTAACTGCTTCTTGCATGGTTTTATTCAGGCATATTTTTCTCTACGTTGTCATATAAAAGCGTAGGACTTTAAAGGGATCTCTTCAAGTGGGAATCATAAATATTTTTGCTCGAGTACTTGAAAACTTTTAGATCCTTACTATGTTGTGGCTTTTTTTCTTTCGGCAGGAAGGTGATTCTGTGGTTGCTCATTTCGAGTATCATAAACACCCGGTTACCTCAATCGAATGGAGCCCACATGAAGCCTCCACATTGGCAGTATCATCGGCTGACTGCCAGCTCACGTAAGTTAATATGCATATCGGGGACTGCAGAAGCAGCATAAAATGTCAATTATTCAATGCGATGATGGTAAATGATTTGATGCTCTTGCTGAATTCTCTCTTTCTTGAGCGTTGATGAACAGAATCTGGGATCTTTCCTTGGAAAAGGATGAGGAAGAGGAGGCAGAGTTTAAAGCCAAAACGAAAGAGCAAGTGAATGCCCCAGAGGATTTACCTCCGCAGCTCCTCTTTGTTCACCAGGTACGATGCATGTCGTGGGCACGTGTATTAGGTGTTCTCTAGAAGTAGCCCTTTTCGTTTCCTCATGCTCAACCGTCTCTGCTTTGTTAACAGGGACAAAAGGACTTGAAAGAACTGCATTGGCATGCTCAGATTCCAGGAATGATTGTATCTACTGCAGCAGACGGTTTTAACATCCTGATGCCCTCGAACATACAGAGCACTCTTCCTTCAGATGGTGCCTGAAATTTTGACCGAGACCGAACAATACCCAACACCCGGCCTAATTTTTCAAAGAACAGAGGCCTAAGGGCTGTCCAACCATGGAGTCGCACAAACCGCAGTGCAAATTTCTGTGTACATTGTGATGCAATGATGAGCAAGTTTGACACAGTAGATGATGCAGCAACATATCGTGCTCATAACTGCGAGTTGCGTCTTTTTTTTTTTTTTTTTTTTTCGTTTGTACGGTTCGTCTTCCTTGCTATGCTTAGCTTTGTTGTCCCGCCCTTGTAATGTTTTCCCCATGCGAAGGTTTCTGGGAATTTTCAGTAGAAAATTCGGTCGTGGTGGCCATCCTCGATATTTTGGAATGTTTGGTAACTTGAGAGATTTTTTTATCATAAGCATGGGCATAAGTTTAATGCACATACGGATACTTTAGAGTCTGAATTTGTAACGTTCATCTGAAGCATGTGGTTTAATTTTCTGGTTTGCTTGGTGGGTTGTGCTTTTCTTTTAGAAAAGTAGCTTCAAACACGCGTGTACTTGTAGGTGGAGAAGAGGGAATATACTGGTATATCTCAGCCAGAAGATCTCCAATCTTTAGTTGTCCAGATGACTGGAAGTTGGTGGATGAAGTGTTCGGCAATTCGGTTGTCGTTATCATTTCCGTTCTTCCAACGACTTCCCACAGATTTTTTACATAAACTTTCTCGAATGTCTTCAAGGTCAAATACGTTACCAAATACTGTCCAATCACAGCCAAAAACACACGTGGCGGAGGATTCAGAGCGCACCACCACGAAACCACCACCTCCCTTCCTTGGTTCGGACTCCATCGATAGGACTACGATCGGTCTGGTCTTCTCCGACAGCGACCCCTCACCCGCCCATCGATCTCCGCCCAAACCCTCCTTCGTTTTCACTTCATCTCTTGACCAGCTGCAGACCCAGATCGAGAGCCCGCCTCGTTTGATCGATTCTTGAAAAATTTCTGCAATTCTTGGGCGGAGCAGAGGGTCTGGAGCTCTCTCCGGAGGGAAAGCTTCGATCTTGCGACATGGGTTCCGACAAGCAACCCACGAATCTCGACCAGGAGGAAGACCCGCCGAACCCATCAACCGCTCTCCTCTCGTTCGACACCGACTCGGCCGACGAGTCGACGAAACCGAAGGCCTCGGCGGCTCAGAGGCCTGCGGCCACCGTCGTCCTCGTCTCTCTCATCCTCGTCACTTGCGTCGCGGTCTCCGCCGCCGGCGCCTTCGCGTTCCTGTTCTTCTCTAGACCTTCGCCTTCCGCTCCTGCCGCGTCCTCTGCGGCGCCGGCGGCAGCGGCGCCTGCGGCGTCGAAGGCGTCGAGTTCCGATTCCGATTCGATCGAAACCACGGCTCGCCCTCTCAAGAAGCTGCAGAAGCCGGTGGTTCTTCTGATCTCGTCCGATGGGTTCCGGTTCGGGTACCAATTCAAGACCGCGACCCCGAACATCGGCCGGCTGATCGCGAACGGGACCGAGGCCGAAGCGGGCCTGATTCCGGTATTCCCTACTCTAACTTTCCCTAATCATTACTCCATTGTCACTGGCTTGTACCCTGCTTTTCATGGCATCATCAATAACCACTTTGTGGATCCTCATAATGGGGACACCTTCAACATGGGTAGTCATGACCCCAAGTGGTGGCTCGGCGAGCCGCTGTGGGAGACCGTGGTGAATCATGGGTTGAAGGCCGCCACTTACTTTTGGCCAGGGTCCGAGGTTAATAAGGGATCCTGGACTTGCCCTGAGGGTTACTGCCGGTTTTACAATGGCTCGGTGCCGTTCGAGGAGCGGGTCGATACAGTTTTGAAGTATTTCGACATGCCTAGTAGCGAGATGCCTGTGTTCATGACCCTGTATTTCGAGGATCCTGATCATCAGGGTCATCAGGTTGGGCCTGACGATCCTCAGATCACCGAGGCGGTTGCTAATATTGATAGGATGATTGGGAGGTTGATCGAGGGTCTAGAGAAGAGAGGGGTTTTCGAGGATGTTAATATAATCATGGTTGGTGATCATGGGATGGTTGGGACTTGTGATAAAAAGCTGATCTTCTTGGATGATTTGAAATCTTGGATTGATATCCCGGCAAATTGGGTGCAATCTCACTCTCCGTTGCTGGCGATCCGTCCGCCTTCGGGTGTGTCACCAGCAGATGTCGTTCAGAAGATGAACGAGGGATTGAGATCGGGCAAAGTTATGAATGGACAGTATTTGAAGGTGTATCTCAAGGAAGACTTGCCAAGTAGGCTTCATTATGTGGCGAGTGATCGGATTCCGCCCATAATAGGGTTGATCGATGAGGGATTCAAGGTGGAACAGAAGAGAACAAAGCACCAGGAATGTGGAGGAGCGCACGGCTATGACAATGATATCTTCTCCATGAGGACAATCTTCATTGGTCATGGTCCTGAGTTCGCTAGGGGGCAAAAAGTCCCATCTTTTGAAAACGTTCAGATATACAACGTGGTCACTTCAATTTTGAAGATACAGGGTGCTGCAAATAATGGAACTGCTTCTTTTGCGAGCTCTATTCTTTTGCCTAGCCCGTGATGCTTGTCTCTACAGCAGCTTCTGATCAGCCTCACCTCACCGGTTCTAGGACATCAGCGAAGCAAAGCGAGCATTGTAATATAATGCGGAAGACATGTATCTAGGGGTTTGCCTAGGTAACGGGCATGTATCTAGAAATCGGGCGGTTCACTAGGAAGGTGAGGTTCTAGAATGCTTTGGATCACTCATCGGTTAGTAATGTGGCATATAAGTTTAGTAGTGGAATGCTTTTAATTTGCCTAAGTCAGTTCCATTCATTATGAGCTCAATTTGTAAGAACGTAAATGATTTATGTGACACCGATGATACATGTTGCCGAAGCAGCATCTGGTGGCAGCGATTGACGATCCTTGTGTTCAGGTTGTAATTTGTTTTAAGTACTCCGTCCTGGAAGGTAGATTTTTGAGATAATAAATTTCGACATTTCATGCGTATACACGCCAAAAGCTTTTTGAGAATTTGTTGCCTGAGCTAGACAGGGGTTCCATGTGGAGGTGGGTGTGGTGGTGGGCTGGTGGCAGCAACAGTGACTTGCTAGTGGCTGTATTGATGGAGGTGGGAGCAAAACTGGAGGTGAAGACAGAGGTAATTGAACGGGGGACGGGTGGTCGCGCCACAGCTGCTGGTGATGTGGTAAAGGCAAAATTACAACTCAAAATGTGTTACTGTTTAACTTGTGGAGCGTTTCCTGTTTATTCATATCTGCAGAATTTTTCTGATGAGAAAACCGTTTTGTGTGGAAGATCGATCCTTTTTGGTTTCTTCTTTGCATCGTGTCTTTCCTGCCGTAAATTTTCAATGGCGAGTAATTCCACCTAGAGTAGGTAAATCTCGAATCCACAAAGTACCTCATGAACATCATGGATAATGCAAAAGACTTGAGCCAAAGCCTAGACGGATGGCCTAGACGTGAAATCGTATCTTGAAGCCATGTCCGTGCGCCTGTTTTGCGCACAGATCCTAGATGGTTATCTTTCTTTCTGTGGTTATCTTTCTCTCTGTTGTTATGACTAACTTTGCATCGATCTTCCAATTGGCTATGGCTCATAGACCTTGATTTCACCTAAGGCAAAGGAAAATCTGTCATTACGAAGGGAGTGCTTGAACGAGATTTCTGTGTGAATCAGCAGTAGATGTCTTTATGAGTGAGATAAACGCAAACATGACGAACATCTTCCACGTGCCCTGGTGCCGACTTCTCCAGACGCAAACGCAACCCAGTCATCAGGAAATTTTTACCAATTATATAAGGGACAAAAAACTAACATAGCTCCGCGATTGTTGTTCTCATTTGTCAAAGTCATGGCCGTTTATTTAGGGGGGGACGGTGGGCTGATCCAGCTTTTCTTCTGGACGTGGATAAACTTAATAATGCAACTCAACTCAACTCAACATGTGGAAGAAGGAAAAAAAGAAGAAGAGAAACGTGTCTCCCTTCATGGAGACAATGAACCAAGACATGAATCCACAGAGAATTTTCACAGCTTCTGATGTGCTGGCTACTGCATTAGAACTGTCTTCTTCTGTTGTCTGTTAATACTCGGTCTCTGCTTTGACACAAAGATGAATTTGTCAGGAGATCTGTCTATACTCCGATCTTTCTAATATTGGGAAGCGCAGATCAGAGTAAAGGCTTGGATCACACAGTGAGTAATTCATGTTGTAAATTCCAAAAGGAACTCCAACAATTTTATATTCACTTGAAATAGACAGGTATGATATCATCACCAAGTCCCTTTTTGGGTGAATCTTATTTTAAAAAGCCGGATATTAATTCTTTAATTAATTAATTTATACATCATTAGTGGTGTGTGTATATCATTATATATGTAGCGTAAAATTTCAGGTTATCTGGTTGCGTTACTTAGTCTAAATTATCTTGAGCTGTTTCTTGCTTGCATTAATAATAAAAACCACAGTAAAATGCTCCAAAGTCACTTCATTTTGTATTATTGATTTGGGTTCTACTTGAGTGTATATTTATGATGGATTTTCAAAGCAACCTAATTAAACTACACTAAGTAAACATGTTGCCTGCCTAAGGGTGGATGTGGAATAAATTCGTTACACTGATAATGGATTCTTTCCTAATATATTTAGTATATTCTTGAAATTCTTCTTTGTTGTGTAGCTAATATCAAAAGAGGGGAGTCACTTTGACAGAGAAAAAAAAGATAGAAATAGAGTGGGGGCAAATTTGTTCCTTTAACATCACACTGTAGAACCGGTTCCTATTGTTTCTTTAACTGGAATCTATCCTATACATCCTGGAAACTATAACCCAAGAACCGCCCAATTCCTTTTTCTTATTTCATCTTTTAAAAGGATAGAATTTAGTAAAATATCTCTTTATTTGCAATCCAGACAAATAATAGTTACATGGTAGATAGGTTCCAAACTCCAAGAAATTTCAAACCTGAATCAATTTTTAGAAATGAAACCTACCTTAAAAAAATTCCAAAAAATTAGATCCAAATTGGACCAATGCAATGCCAATGCTCCCTTCTACATCAAACGAGCTGAATCTTTGGAATTTGTGGCCAAAATTTAGGTAAACATTAAATTCAAACCCCCAATAAAAATCGCCCCATTTTCCATGAGCCAAACTTTATGGGATTTGACCAAAAACCAAAATTTCTTTTTTTAGTAGGTGGAAAATTCGATTCTCCACATTTCGAAAGGACCGAGACGGAGAGGCTTAATTATACATATGAATTTGACTATCGATGCCCTATTTCCAAGATTCAAAGAATTCAAAAATAAAAAAACAAAACAAAAACCTTCACTTTCAAGACCGCACGCACGTTAGCTACTGAGTTTGTTCCATAGTTATCCTTCCAACATGGAAGAAAGACGTGGAGTTGGAATAAGGCAAAAGTTTTGGTAAAAGGTAGAATATGAATATAATATGAGTAATAATAATAATAGAAAAAAAAAAAAGACCACACGGTAACCGACCAAAAAAAAAAGAAAGACCGCACGTTAAAGAAGCAAAATCGTCGACGACGAATCCGATATAAAAAATAAAAACCGCCGATGACGACACCCACTTTCTTGTTCTTCCCTTCTTCCTGCGGGTTCACGAGCCAAAGACCGAACACCCACAAGCTCACTCGGCCGATTCTTCTGCGAATTTTCCCGGAAAAATCGAAACCCATCTCCGAATCCCATAAATAATCCGTGCCCTTCTGGCCATGGCCGTCCCATTCTAATCCCAGTACCCGAAAGTTCGATCCTTTACCTCTTTTCGCTTTCTTTTCCGGCAAAGTTGGAATCTTTTCTGTGGAATCCGTTCGATTTTCCGTCTTGCCTTTCTCGCCTTTGAGGGGGAGGGGCGGGTTTGTGAATCTTTAGATGGCGGATGTTCTGGGGTCGCCGTCTCTGTACACTCGCCGGCTCTCCAGTTCGCCGTCGGTGTCTTTCCCGGCTCTTGTTAATTCCGTCGTCCCACCGAAGAGGATTTTGTCGGTCGCGAGTTGCTCGATCGGTGATTTCTCGCCGCTCGCGTTCAGACCCAGAAAGCAGTTTAACTCTTTGAAGGTATAAAGGGTCTCTTTCATTTTTTGCGTGTTGTTCTCTTCGGTTGCTTGTTTGGTTTTGGCCTTTCTGTGTTAATGTTGTGTGTTATTGCCCGCTCAGTTTTTGTTGGACTGTCAATGATTGGTCTTGTGGAGACAGTTTCGGATTCTTTTGGGTTGATTTGGTAGGGGGCCATTTGCTCATAATGTGGTCTGATTCTGCAATCTTGTCTGCAAGTGGTGCTTTTCGTGTCGTTTCAGATGAATATCCAGCCTTTCTTTTGTAATTCACCGATGATAGTTAAAAGGGTTGATGGGTTGTTATTTGTAGTTGAAATTCAGATTCTAGATGAAAGGATATTGTTCCAAAGTTGGAATCTGGCAATCTGGAATCTTTATACCGATACTCCCGGTGACCAAGTAGTGAAATCACCCATACCACTTTGTTATGGTATCTGATTTATGCTGTTACATGCGTTAGATCTTAAAGTAGATTTCAAAAGGAGTTTCTTTTTTTAGCATGGAATGCGACCCATTTACATAAGCATCTAGTAAATCAGAATGTCTCCTTTTCCAATTAAATGATCGCAGATGCCTCTAACCCTGTTGTGCCACTTCTAGGACAAGCAATGTTCCTTGTTCACGTTTTCATTTCACGCCAATCCATTCTCCAATTCACTCTGCTCTAGCCCTTGGCTGACTGAAGCTTCATTTAAAACAAGGACATATGCACAATGGTTATCACATATCATTCTTGATGATGGAGCCTGATTTTGCTTCTGTCTGTAACAAAAGAATTATGGACACGGGACACTCCAAAAAAGAGACATGTAAGACTTTAGTGTCACATCTTTGTTGACAATCTTTGATGATCTTTGGTTCTTATGGTTCGATTGTTTATGCTACAGTGATGCCCAGCACTAAAACCAGTACTTTTCAGTTCCTAGTTTCTCCTCTCATTCTCTGTCCTTTGTGGTTTCACTTCAGGTGCATGCTGCTATTACTGAAACTGATCAGCCAAAATGGTGGGAGAAGAATGCAGGACCAAATATGGTCGATATTCATTCTACACAAGAATTTCTGAGTGCTTTAAGTCAAGCTGGAGATAGACTAGTAATTGTTGAATTTTATGGAACTTGGTGTGCTTCTTGCCGAGCATTATTTCCAAAGGTAATTCTCAACTTTTCTGTTATTTTCCTTCTTTATATAATTCGCAAGTTACCTTCCAGCAGCCAGCATATGAGGAATATTTGTTTTGCTTTATCCCTGGATAAATAGCATTGGGATAGGAAAGTCTGATGGGTGATACATACATGTAACCATGTTGTGTGCATGCGTGCGCGGGGTGTGCATGTACATGCATATCTCAGACTGCTAACACTATAAGGTGATCTTTGCCATTTGATATTCATTCTGCCCTAACGTTTATTGGGGTGTTTGATTGCATTTCTAAGCATTCATGACCAGAGCACAATGAATGAAGATGTAATAGCCTTCTCGATCTGCACCTGTGGACAGACTTTTATTTCTACAAACATGTTCTGAAAATTCGGGATCTTGAAAAAAGTTTAAGGAACTTATTGAATTTAAGATGAAGATGGCTTCTTGATAACCAAGTAGGCACTTGGTTTTGGGAAAGAAAATAAAGGGCAATTTTTCTTTTTCCCATAAAGTTGTGTTATTAAATTTGTCTTGACTGCCGTTGGCCTCAGAAATATCTATTGTTGGAATTGCTTTTGATAAATCAAGCATCATTGTGATATATTTATTTGATTGTCTATGTCTATCAGCTCTGCAAGACAGCTCAAGAACACCCTGAGATTTTATTCTTGAAAGTTAATTTCGATGAGAATAAGCCAATGTGCAAGAGCTTGAATGTTAAGGTGCTGCCGTATTTCCACTTCTATCGTGGCACTAATTGTCAGGTGGAGTCCTTTTCATGTTCCCTTGCTAAGGTAAGTTGCAGTTTATGTTTATATTTTTTATGTAATGAATTTTGTAATATTTGAACACTACCGTTTCTTGAGATGGTTTTGGTATATGTTGAGTTACAAATCTAAGGAAAAAAGCAGTGTAGTTTTTGAAAGGAAGAAAAAGATTAGATGGTGAGCTCAATCGGAGCCCTTGACTGGCTGATAATTTTTCAGGGATTAAAATATTTGCATCCAAAGGATGCCAAAAGATTCTTGCAAATATGGAGAAAATAATTAACACTTTTAAAAGTTGAGTATGCAAATGGTAGGATCAACGATAGTGTTTCTTTTTTTCTTTCGACTTGCTAGAATAATGGTAAAAACAACTGAAGCAGCTCAGTGGTGATTTTCATGATTTTCATGTTCACATTTTTATCATTTCTTTGTGTGATAATGCGCAGTTTCAGAAGATAAAGGATGCAGTTGAAAAGCACAGCGCAGCTTGGAGCAGCACTGGCCCGCCAAAGGGAGTTGGAGATCTCAATCTTGAAGTTGGGTCTCTTCTGAAGGACAATCAAACAGGATCTAGTTCATTCTAGGACTTTATAATGGTTATTTAGCCATATGGGGCATCCTCCCTGTCCATATTGCACATAAAAGGATTACTCTTGATTGGTGTTTGCACAATGTCTTTGCTCTTTGTAAGAGGACTTGATGGCAAATTCTGCGCATTGCAGTCCTTTGTCATTCAATATTCTCTGTGATATATCTGTCTGTGTTATAGGGTTATAGCAAAGAGCAAATAAAGAATGTGACTTATGAGAATTGCAGTGAAGTCAAGTAACTGTATTATTGGTTCTTTATGACCAGCTTTCAACTAAAGAATCCATTTGTTAGCCGACCATTTTTGAAGATTTTTGTCTTCCATCGTTTCGTTGATATATATAGTGCTGATTAAATTACCCACTATTTAATTATGGTAGTTAATATACAATTAGCATGAAGAAGAAAATGAAATTGTGCCTCTATCTCGAAGACCCTTTGGTGACAACTCAAGTCGACCATACAGATGACCTCTTGGGATGAGGAAATCAATCTTAAGTATATTTCGTGTGAGTGAGGTCTTTCTGTCGTTGGATGGGGTTGCCCAATTACGGGGATAATATAATGATTAACGATTTTGAATAGATGAGATGATAGAGATTCAGTGTTCATTTCATTACTGTTCAGTTAGTAACTTTCTAAATGTGTTAGCAAACATGTGTAGTTCCTACGATTAGGTGAGATGATAGAGATCTGGTGTTCATTTCACGACTGTTCAGTTAGTCATTTTCTAATTGTGTTAGCAAACATGTTTAGTTCCTAGTATTTATCAAGTTATTACGCATTTGGTGGATCGAGATTTGAAAGGTGCCTTGTGTTTTAACTCTACGCACATATCTGCGAGTTTTTACTAGTTAAACTTTAAATGAGAGAAAAACTAAATAGTAAATACAACAATTCGAAAAACCTAATCGATATCATAATCTTAAAGCAGGAACATGTGTACATACAAGTTACATTATCTGTGGCGAGCTAGGCTTATGTATTTATAAATGGATATAAGATAAAGGGTATAGTTGAGAAAGGAGAAATAAGTCTGTTTATTGATGCACAAACCAATTCCTACTAAAGCACCTTCAGTCTGTTCCAACATAGCAACAGCAGGTGTTACTTCGTCAATGCTCTAAATTATTTACAGAAACCATATCTGTAAAATCATCGGACTTGAGAGACAATAGAAGTGTGGCATGGAAGATGTAAAGCACAGAACCCAGGCATTTGCCAACTTCTCTCACTTGTCTGTCTGAATGGCCTCGCCTCTGTACACCCTCCAGGGTCCCTTGTAAAACTTTGGCATCATGAGAGGAACCTCTTGCCCAGGATGATCTTCCCAGTACTTCTCCTGTTCAGCATCATAACACGTGCTTTAGTCAAAACCTAGAGAAATTGAATACAAGAAAGTCTCAGGCGTGCCACGAAAAAAAGAAGGTAAAAAACGGCGACTTCTCTTTTCTAGTCTAATTCCCTGCTCTCCAAAATCATGTCCATCAATGTCCATTTCAATCCAGAGACTTTTGATGTAGCCATCCAAAGATCTTGCCTAATTGATAATCTCTTTAAAAGCTTCAAAATTATGTTTAAGGTCGAAGAATAGCATTGACTCTACTATTACAAGATAGGTGAGAACTTATGAGGACTCAGAATTAAACATCGACTCATTGCACAATTGCCACTGAATCAAGAAGCTAATGACAAATTTCCAGCACAACTAATTTCGGGCTGTTGAGAAGCACCTTGTACAGTTGCTCAGTTATTGCCGCCCCAACGACACCAGTATAAAAAGCAGCAGTATAGATGGCGACCAGAGGTGTGAAAGATTTAGGCCGTCGATACGGATCGACCATGGTCCACAAGATGTTCTTTTCCCACTTGGTGTACAAGTAATCCGCATACTTCCTCCATAGATAACTCGTCATGCTCACCCGCCTCACACGTTAATCATCACCGAGCTGGAGAATAGGAATAGCAATTGAAGATAAGCACAGTAAGAAGCATATTGCACACATCAGTCTCCACACACTTCTTCCAAATTACAAACACAGTCAACACAGAATCACTGCCTAAAGGGTCATTTCGTCAAACACTTGATGTGCATCTTCATTGAAACCCATCTAGCATCACCGCAACGGTCGACGAACAATGCGGGCAGGCACAGATTGGACAAACGAATCGATCAAATGAGCAACCCTGCACGATCAGGCCTATCTACCCAACACTTTCCAGGCTGAAATGATCGAACTTTTTCCAATAATTTCCACAAACATGCATGGACGAGTCGAATTGTCCACTTGGGTATTAAAATTTAGTGAAAACCACGAAGAACAGAGAGCGACCCACATACGATGAATCGAAAGCGATGGAGAAAGAGATGAGGGATCTACGGATGCTTGCCTGCAAGTGTAAGAAGAAGGCGCGGCAGTTCTTCCCAGGAAGGAGGACGAGGAACAGTCTGGACAAAAGAAAAGCAAGATAAACAAGAAACGATATTTTCTACTAATTAATAAATTAATCTATCGACCGAAAAAAAGAAAACAAATTAATTTTTTTGTACGGATGAATAATTTATTTAAAGGTGAAATTAAATCTAATGTGTTTTGCATGAGACGGTGGAGTGGATCAATGCTACGTTTGTTTTGAGAAAAAATAAATATTTTGAAAAATATTTCTAAAAGTGATTACTTATGTTGCTTATATAAATAAATAGATGAAAAATATTTTTATTGTTCATGAAAATACTAAACATGTATCATTGGCAATAACAAAAATATTTTTCATTAAATAATTATAACAAGCAATGTATAAGTGATCATTTTTTAGGAAAATATTTTTTCAAATTATCCATTCTTCAAAAAACGAGTGGAGCCTAAGAAATTCTTAATTCTAGGCACCTAGGGTTGAAGTGGTTGATTCGATGTTGGGGGAATTCTAGCTCAAAAATTAGAGGTCACATGTTTGAATCTTATTAATTAGATGGTGGCTTCTTTAGGTCGAGACCATTTGGACAAGACAAAAGTATAGATTTAATTGGTTTATGAGACTTGCAGGCTATTTCATATCATTCAAGTAGTTGGGATATTCGCTCGGGCACCTTTAGTTTAGAAAATTCCAAATAAGAAAAAATTTTCCAAATAAATGCTTGTTTTATTCTCATTTTTTTAAATAAAGACTTGAAATGAATTTTATTTCAAATAAGGGCTTAAAGTGGTCATATCAATCTAAAAAAATGGCCCAAACTCATTGTCTATTGAAGGGCAATTTCATCTTTTAAATTTGTTTAATTTTTTTTCCCTTTTGTTCTTTTGTTCTTTTTTCCTTTCAAATAAAAACTATAAAAAAGAAGAAGAAAGATGAACATGCATGGAAGGGAGGCTCCCTCCCGGTTCTGGCAATGCCCCATTGTCGATGGGCCAACAGTGATGGCCGGTGAGGTCGCCAGCCCTCAGGCAAGGGCCAATAACTTTTTTTAAGACTAATATAGTTCTTCAAGCCTTTTATTTGAGAAAAAAACAAGGATATTTCAATTTTTATTTTGAATTTTCTCAAATCTTGATTAATTTGTAGTAAAACATATGATCATAATATTATTATTTTTTGAAAATTAGAGAGACAAAACAAAAGGAGCTAGAGTGGATAATTAAGAGATTATCGAGTACTCTTTGATCTATATAAATAAACAATGCCCCCTCTTCAATGTAAGAAGGAATGATTTGAAGAAAAAACATTAGTTGTCCGTCCTAAATTATTTTCATTTTAGTTGTCCATCTAAATTTTTTCAATGAAAAATATTTTTTCAAATCATTGACCAATTTATATATAAAGTATTTTTGTATGTGATGAAAATATATTTTGTTCATTCATTTTTATAAGCGACATAAGCGACCATTTTTTAAAAATATTTTTCAAATCATCAATTTTCTATGAAATTTTCACATTTTTCATGAGAATTTTATTTACATTAAATCTCATTCTTTTTTCCAATCACAAAACAATGGACAGATGGGACATTTATTTTGCTTATCAAAAGAAGAATGAGAATCTTTGTATTTTTAATGTTTTTCCTCAAATTCACTTGCAAAAACTCATACCACTAATTCCCCCTTATCAATAAACGAAGAGATTTCTTTTTACATATAATTTTTGCAATAATTCCTGTTTGAACTCCGTGTAAATACCATAATAAAAAGTCTGGAGTTATATTTATGGAAATCATACATTATTCCTCGGAGACTACCTGAAAATGTCATACACTATTCCTCGGAGACTACCTGAAAATGTGCAGAGTATAATCAGTATTTCCTAAGACAAAGAATACATAGGATCCCGAAACTGCGGATTCAAGGCGTCTCCGCCGCCGGATCCGGCGGCTTGTCGATCGTCATCCACCAGCAGATCGTCCGTCCCCCTCAATGCTCCATGCACTACGATCACCATGACTCCGATAAACAGCGCCACGATTATGTTATCGGTCGCATGAGTGAAGGACAGCGCCAGGATGGTGCACACGAACAACGTGGTCATCACCACCCGGTCGTCGATCTCCCGGCCGAACAAGATCAGCGGTTGATCCCGCAGGAAGTACAGGAACAGCCACAAGATCATCATCACCATGAACGCGATCAGCGACACGGGATGCCACAGCAGGCTCAGGAAGAGGATCGTGAGCACGATGACAGCGTAGTTCATGCGGAAGACCGCGACGTTCGTTTGGATCCGCCCGACGGATGCGCCGAGGCCATCCGGAGGGGCCATGGCGGAGAGCCGGAACATCTCCTTCCATGGCTGGCGGGTGGCGAGGCCGGTCCTGATCCGCGCCTTGGCATGGGAGATGAACTCGAGGTTGGACGATGGCAGGGGTGACGAAGCTGATGGTATGGTTCCATAAGTTGTCATTTGTTTTTCTGAATTTGGGAGTGAAAGAAATGGGACAAGGATGGGAGAGGATTTTTGTTCCTGTTTTTAGGGAGGGAGCGAGAAAGGTGTGCAAAGTTGCAGAGGTTTAGCTGAAAACGTGCAAAACCACATAGATTTAGCTGAAACTGCGCAAAGGTCTCGTACTCCACTTGCCTATATATGGTCGTCCTAACGACACAGCAAACCGGTCGAGTCTAGGTCACGTTAGCAGTCGGTTCATTGCTCTGCCCCCAAAAAGATTTAAGGAAAAACCACGAAGATCTCTCCCAAGTGATGAATCACAGAGGGTTTAAACAATGCGTCGTTGAGCAGTATCTTCGGATTGTCGCGATTTGCAGCGTGCATTTGCATAGATTTTATAGACAGAACCATGGTAGAGTTCAGACATGAAACGTTAGCATGTGGCAGTAAAACTAAGAGCTTGCGCGATTGGCATGCCACTATTTCTTGCTTTACATTATCCAGGGCAAAATTCAGACTCGGTCGAAATCAATCCTTGGCTTATTTTCTGCTCTGGCTTGTATACTCTAGACAGAAAAGGATCAAGAATATACAACACAGTACTCCATAACTACATCTTGTAGCGTTGGAAGAGCTCTTCAGTCTGCACATTCCGGAGGGCGCAGCAGGCGATGAGGTAAACCCAGATGAGGATGACCACGGCGACAATTAGGATGACATTGGCCTTCCTCCATTCACTCCTCAGGTTGCCCAGGAGACCAGCCTTGCATGAATTGCAATTGTAACAGAGTTGGGTCTGGTCATTGCTCCACAGGAAGCAATCTGGGTCTGCATTGGGGTTCACCGGGTTCATCCACATTGTTGGGTTCGTGTATGTGTAGCCACACACCGTTGGTGGCTTGCAGCACCCAGACTGTGCCCAAAGAAAAAAGGACAAGAAAAGAAACAGTGTCAATAGGGAAAAACTTGGGGAATAAAATCTTATCTTGATATCGTTCTTTTTCCTCCATATTTTTCACAAGTGGTCCCCCAGAATACTTGTTTATGACTTGTGATTGTGAGGTAAAATGATTTCCATAGTTTCACACTTTCGGATATTCTGATTGTTGTTATTCCTTGATCCACAGTAGAGAAGCTAAAGGGTTGCATGAAGGGGGTAAAAACCAAGTAATCAGTTATCTCTTTTGTTTCCATGATTTGTATTAACTAAAATAAGAAAGGTGAAAATTTCACTTGCAGTTGCTAGAATCTAGACTTTTGGTAGGCCCTGTTTTGATTCCTAAGGACAGTCTGTTACCTAGAATTCACTGAATCACATGGTGCTATGTGGCTGTGTGCAACTAGAAGGTAGTGTCAGTGTCTCTTGACTCTGGTGTCCTCAGAACTCAATGCCACGTGCACCCATCTTTTTGTCTCTTTATCTCATTTTCTTTCCTGGCCACTTTAGGGATAAGAATGAGCAAGAAACAATTTCATCTTTGGGGTTAAAAATTACAGCTACTCTAATGTCAAATCTTGAAACAATGTAAATCTACAATCCTCATGCAATGCAGGAAAAACAGCAGGTAAAGTCATCTACCATGACCTGCACTTCAAAAGTGCAGCTTTAAATCAGAGTGTTTCTTGTTCTAAGCCGAAACCCTAGAAATCCAAGATTCAAGGCAAAGAAAGCAGTTGCACAGTCATTAAAATCACCCAAAACAGGGCAAAAACAGAGCCTTTCACCTCAAGAGGGGAGATATGAGCAGCAAAGAACTGATCAGCAGTCACGTACTCCTGATCCAACTTCATACAAACATCAGACTCAGCAATACAACTCCTGATCTTTCCCCAATTCCCAGAATCTGTCAGATGGTCCCTCAACCAAGAAGAGAACCCACCAAGCCTGTACTCTTTGTACGCTCTCCCAGGCACAGAGTAGCTACCATCAGGCCTTGTCACCACGAAGGCAAACACCAGGAGTATAAGGATGAGGATTATAAGCAGTGCCATACAGAAGAGGTAGAAGACCAAGAACCCTTTCTTGTTCCAGAAAGCACCGACGAAGCCACACAGAGAGACTAGCAAAAGCAGAATGCCCAGGATGAGGACTGGCCATCTGAAGTAGTGGGTACACTGGTTGTCTGCCTTTGAGGAAAGCCAGAAGCCTGCACCAATTATGACAATTGAGCTGAGGAGGGCTACGAAGTTGAGCAGCGCTGTGAGTTTGTTGCTCACACCCATGGGATTGATGCTGATGCTGAGAGAATTGGGAATATTGTGAGGGAGTGAGTGAGAGATTTGAGAAGATGGGATCTGGGAATTTTTCTGAGGAGGATGTGAAATAGAACTTTGGGGAGAGGGGTGCTGTGTGAAAAAGAGTGAGGAGGATGCGTTGGTTGGTTGATGTTGGGATTGGCTACGCGGTGGGGCAAAGGATTCTTTATTGGTTTCATATTAGTGAGTGCCAAAAGAGTAAATTACAAGTCATTATCAAACCAGAAAGTTCAACAAGTCGCATGATAAGGCAGAGCAAGGTCTACCGATTAAAGATGCTTGCCTTGACATAACTCTCTCTCTCTCTCTCTCTCTATGGCAATTTTCGATACCATAAAAGGGATGAATTGTGAAGTTTATGGTAATATTTTTCAGTAGCTGGCTGGAGCTAGAAATGGATCAGTTAGGTCTTTATTGCATGTCACTAACAATTCCTCTCCTTTAACATGATTGGCATCACTGTGGACTTGAGGAAACTTACTTATCCGGATCGTGAGTGTTCTTAAAATTAGATATTTCCGAAATTAAGTAATTCAAGATCGTTTTTCACTTGTTTAAGTGCAAATTCAATGAAATGTTTTGTTCTCTTCAAGTATTCCTCAATTCTGTCTTCTTGGAAGGCACAAAGCCATCTGATTGGAGGGGAAAAAAAATCAAATCATGTAATGAGCTGAAGGCCATGTGTTTGTTGGAATCTCACATGGCTAAATAAGTACTCAAGTAATCAATCAAAGACCACAGCATGTGAAAATGTATTTTGTGGGGTCACTGTGGCATAACACAGGAAGTAGGTGGTCAAATCTGAAGATGAAAGCCAGGGCAAACACTCAATTTAAGTCGAAATGGACGGTGATTACAAGGACTTACGCTGTATTTTTTTATTTTTTGTTTATTTGAATCAAATGGACAGTGAACACAAGGACCAAAGTTTCATTGGAGCCCATTCAACATCAGCACAAAGAGAGCCAAGAAAGCTGATAAAGACAGACTTATACCATCTCTTCTTTAGGAGTTACACAAAACTCACTGTAAAAGAGACAACTGGCATATATAACCACAAGACCATGTTTCTATCAAAGCAAGAAAAAGTAAAAACAAAATCCAAACAGAGACAAATGAGCCTGATCCATTTAGTTATTGGCAGCTCTTAGACAACTCCATTGTATCCATTGCTCATCACACTCTTCATCGACTCAAACCTGGGCTCTTTTTCTTGAAATTTGGTAGTAGCATAAAGCTTCAGGTACTCCCCAAAAGTGTATTTCTCAGGGTACAGGAGCTTCGGCGCAGGCGAGATGATCGCATCGCCGGCGGGATTGTAGAACGTGGCCACAGAGAGCCGGCTCCCGCTCTCCACAGCCATGACACGGTGCCAGACGCTCTTGTACCGGCCGTTGCTCAGCACCTCAAGTTGGTCTCCGGTGTTGACGAAGATGGTGTCGTTTGTGGATGGTGGGATTGGAACCCACTGGTCATCATGGAGGAATTCAAGTCCTGGGACTTGGTCATCCTGAAGCAGCAGTATGATACCACCTGCATCAGTGTGCTCTCTGAGTCCTCTTACCTTTTCCGGATAGGGGCATTCCGGGTATTTCGCCACCTTCGTCCCCACAGAGGGCCCATCTTTCCCTGAGAATGCTCTCTTTATGTGGTCCTCGTCTAGGCCAAGATTCTCACACATGAGCTCTGAGAGCTTCTCTGCTAGTTTAACCAGCTGAGCAATGTACTCATCCATTGTCTTCCTGAAAAAGTATTGCACAAAGAATGAGTTAGTCACTATATACAAAGACCGGTGGATTAAATTGATCTACAAAGCGATTTGACCAACCCTTAAGCAGTTAATCTGCCAAATCACCTTTTGAACCGGTTTAGTATACTGGGATTAGCATCGCTAGTGGTATTACTTAATCGCTACAGCAAGAATGGAAATTGAAAGTTCTCAAAGGATCAGGAGCTGTAAAGTTGTGATAGGGACTAATTTTCACGCACCGAAGATCATTCGAGAGGTTCGGGAAGTCCTCAATGTTCGACTTCGGGCGGTGCCAGATAAAGAAGGTGCATTCCCAGTCTAGATCAGATGTGGCACCATTGGCATTTTCCAAGCATTTGGCAGTCTCTGACTCATAGAAACTTGCCTTCAAATTCTCCTCATAGTGGGTGTTGACAAAATGCTTCACTTTCTCCATCAGTTCTGGGTCAACTCCATGGTTCTTAATCTGCAGGAAAAGCATCATCATCACACTCATTTCTTAACATAAGAGAGTGAATTGGGTTGATGAAAAAGATTGAACTTCATTGATGATGATGATGAAACACAAACTGTTACCTTGAAGCAGCCCCATTTCTCACAAGCATGGTGAAGCAGTGCCATTGTTTTGCTCCTGTTCTCACCATCAAGCTCACTCAAATCTATCATAGGAATCTCCATTTTTTCTTTCCTCCTTTACCTCTGAACTCTCTCTGACAAGTTTATTGAGATGCTTGATGGACAGGGTATATATAGCCTTGGAGATGTGGAAAATTTGGGTTTTTCTTTTCTGCCCACCTTTGTGAGGTCAATGCCATTATTATATAAATATAATTAATTAATAAGGTTAGTTGCAAACTAACCGTAACCTGGGTTGGAGAGTTGCTGTTCCTTTAAAAAGGCAAAGCTGAGCGGTCCATGTTCATTTCATCAGTGCCCCAGGGGCATGGGATTCTGTGTCTTCCATGTCTTGTATTCTAAGCACTAGTCCTTTTGGCAAAGCATTACTTCGTTCAACTTATTATGAAACAGACCTACAACCTCCGCGGAGTGCTTGTTTAGTACGCTAATCTCACGTTGATCCAGTTTCACGCATTAAACTCGACACATGGATTGGAACCAATTCAGAAATGGGGTACACAAATCCAAAGTCGACAATCGAAGATCTACGTCTCCCTCGGCATGGTGGCCCTTTTTAAAATTCAATCTGTGATGCAGAAGCAAATCATTGATATTATTGTATAGCACTAAAATCAACAAATGAGCTCTCCCTCCAGCTGACTAATTTCAGATGCATGGACAGACATAGATATGCACCTATACGCAGGACTATAATTATAATATGCCAATTAGGCCCTTTTCTGGGTCATTCACGGTTTCTTGAACCGCAAATCATTGGGTAGTGACAAGAATCTGTGGGCAGTTCTCTGGAGCCAAAACAGCCCAATCGAAACTAGGGGAAGCTCCACGCCATTTCCAGTTCCCAATGGGCGATTTGACTGCTCAAATGGTTGGGATGTCCCTTACTCTTGGAATTATATGAGGTGATTCAAAATCAAGACTCTTGCCTTTTTCTTTTCTGACAGATTTATCTCGTCTTCTTCATAAAGTCAGATCTGCATCAAATCAAAAGCTCCTAATCACAGTGTCAAAGCGGTTTTGCTCTGCATCTTCCACCCATTGTTTGTGTTCGAGTTCTGTAGAGCCTATGGACTAGACAATGACTGAAACGCAACATTTAATAAAGTTGGTGAGTTTTGAATTCTTACCTAAGACTAAGATCAGTCAAACTGGACCTTTAAGTAAAACCATCAACCTAAGAGCAGATACAAAAGTAGATTAATGCAAGATTTTGAACCTCTAACACAATACCATATTTGGAATCCAATTTTGTCAAAACTCAATTGTTGGGGAAGCCGTGACATTAGAAACTTGTGCTAGAAAAAGCCGGTTTATGTGATGTGCAAGTCTTTCCCCCCAAAAGACACAAATACAAGAGACTCACAGATTTGAATGACTCAATGACTAATCAAAGATTGCGAGCAATTAGCAAAACTTTATCTACAGATCATAGGTTAAATAACACATCTTTAAATTTGAATATGATCAACTTTCCAACTGATGAAATCAAGTGCTACGTCATTTGTGAAAAATGCAATCTAGCTCTTTCGATAAGCATCATTGGAAAAAGTCAAGGAAGTAGACACATAAGGAACTTGCACTAGAAACGGTCGGTTTATGTGATCTACTAGTCTTTCTTCCGAGAAACAAATATATAAGATTGTAAGCAATTAGCGAAACTTTAACCTCATATCATAGTTAAACAACAAATGTCTACGTGTGAACGTAATCAACTTTCTGACCGGTGGAATCAAGTGCTACGTCTCTTGTGAAAAATGCAATCCGCTCTTTCAATGAGCATCATTGGAAATTGCATATGGTATTAAAAAAAATCCCTAAATAGAAGTCATCAACTGCCCCTTTTTGATGTGGGTGCAGAATTTGAATGTACCAATCGTAAGACTTAAGATTCAATTATACTTTATTCATGAACTGACTTGTCATTTAAAAAGCCCCTTTTGACATCTAACAGTTTTGTAAAGCCAAAACCCTTTTTTAATATCAATTTTTTTTTTTCTTGTTGTAGACAGTTTCAAGGCATTAAAAAATTGACACCAGAACACTTGAAACAGAAGGTGCTGTGTTTGGCGCTGGAGACATGCATGGAACTTCTGCAGAATCCTGCATATTCATGCAAGAAACCTGACTTGCATGTGGACTAAAAACAATCAATTTTAATGAGACATACATTTCCCAAGAAACTTCAGTTAAAGAAGGATGCTTAAAGGAGAGGGGAAGCATATGAACACATGCCTAGATGCAAAACACTAATTTAAACTTGACCTTCTTGTGTCCAGGTTAAGCTAAGCTACTTGAATTCAGGATGGGGGAAGGGGCACAAAATCTGATGAAGATCTTCTATATTTTTTTTGGGTCGGTCGGATGAAGATCTTGAAGGCAGGGAAATGTAATTCCAATAAATAAAATAGATAGATAAAAAATTCCATTTTTTGCCTAATTCGAGGTCAACTCTTTCTTCAACCGAAGCTATTTGACTTCCATCAAATCTTAAGAAACTAGTTTCCTTCGACCCATCACGACGGTCCGGCGCCGATCGGTCGCTCCATCACCGTCCAAGTGTCTTGCTAAGACAGCAAGAACTGTCGCGGCAGGTTTCCCGTAGAATGTCGGTGAAAAAGAAAAAAGGAGAGCATCCTTTCCATATTTATAAATAACAAATAAGTTGAACCCTAATATCTTTAAAAAAATCACAACTTTAACTCCGATTCCAATTTTATCCTAGACTTTTTTAATCTTATAGAAAACTCCAACTTTTGATCTAATCTCATTTCTACCTTGAACTATTTTTAGTCTCATAAAAAATTATTAACTTTAGGTGCCGTCACAATTCTACCTTGAACCTTTTTTTTGTTTTTGTTTTATAAAAAATCATTAACTTTTACTTGAATCCCATATTTGCTTCCTTAACCCTTTGTCCAACATTGCCCTTAGTGATGTGGCATTTTCTTGTCATTACTTTAGTTTTTTTCCCAAATTACATATTCAATAAAACGTCTTCTTGAGATTAATTTCCACATTAGCCTAAACGGCGTCTTATTGGATGTAAAATTTGGGTAAAAAATAGAGTGATTGAGGTTGGCTTTCTTCAATTCTTTAGAGTTTTTCTTCTTTCTCACTTAGTGATCTTCAATTTTGCGCTCAGTTTTTCATTTCTTATGTTCAGGAGTCTTCCATCTCTTGTGGTCAGAGAGCTCACACTCGAGATACTCAGCTCGGGACGTTGAACATCTTGGGTTGTTAAGAAAAATCTTAGATGAATGGCTAATGGTGGTAGATCATGGGCTCAAGTAAAAATTGATAGTTTTTTTATCCGACAAAAAAAAAAAAATCAGGTAGAATTGGGACTAGACCTAAGTTGAGATATAATAGAACTTCGTGGTTGAGCCATGCAAAACTCAAATTGCTCTCACTTCCCTTAACATTAATTAGACACATTATTTTACATTAACTAAAGAAAAACTTAATCTAGAGTTGTGGAGGCACCCTCTCCCAAACCTTTCGTAGAACCATGATCAATTTATTTGCCTAGAGAACACCTCAGTTATCTTCTCGATTGCTTTGGCTTGAAAAGCCATTCGACCAAAGAGAAACTTGGTCCCATGGTTCTCTTTTGTTTGGAACAAAACTCTTACCCCACGGTACCAGTTCCATCTCTGGCTCATCACTGGGAACTGGCTACCTATCCAAGTTTTTTTACTCTCCTATGGTAGGATAGTGAATGGTTATTGTGTTTTTTGTAATTCGAGGCCGGACTCTATTGATCATCTTTTCTTTGGTTGTTGGATTACTTCCAGCCTTGCTTCATTTTGGGCTATGAAATGCAATCTTACTTGGCAAAATAAGTCATGGATAGACACTTTACACTAGGCCTTAGATTGTCTCTCAAGCAATGATTTTTCTCAATGTATTGTGAGATTTTCTTTTGGAGCCCTTTGCCACCTAATTTGGAAGACAAGGAACAACACTTTGTTTCGGGGCCAAGCTCTTTTTGTGCCTGCTTTGAAAAATCATCTCTTCAAAGTCGTAAAGGACAAGGCTCTCACCTTCAGCTAGGTTGTTGATACACCAAGAAATAGGAGAACTTCAGCGAAGTTGGGGGCTAGATCCAGCTATTTTCTCTTTGGAGGTTGTCGTTGATTGACCCTCAACCGCGTTGTGGACACACCGAAGAACAAGAGGATTTAAAAAAGTTGAGGACTTATTCCCACCTTTTTCTTTTCAGAGGTGTTAGTTTCCTCCTTGTAATGCTATGAGGGTTGCCGCTGTTTCGCTGTCTGGTTTCCCTCCTTTTTTCCTCTTTCCTTTCTTGTTGGTTGCCATTGTTTGGCCATTTGGTTGCCGTTGTTTGGTTGTTTGTGTTTCATTTTTTTTCTCGACATCCTTTCACTCGTTATGACATGTTTATCATCTTGAGTGTAAGTTTTTGGTATCGAGACCCCTTGCTATATAACTTTTTGGTTAAAAGTCAATACATATCTTACCTTATAAAAAAAAACTTAATCATTTCATTTAATTTGGTATAATATTTCTAGAACAATATATGAACATTTATTTGCCCTTGTTATTAACGTGGATGTAATTTAATACACAAGTCCATCTACTTGAACTCATCAATTAAGAACTTATTCGTGTTCCTCTTGTATATTATTGTTTAGGGCAAAAGAACTTCAATCCCCAGTCCGCCCTCCCCAACCCATTGACTTTGACGATCTGGTCTTAAAAGTCTTTTGAGTCGAGAGTGAAAAGACAGCGATGAATGACAAGATGACGATGGAGTCGTGGAGAAAAAGAGAAATTGGGACAAAACGGTGAGTCGCTTCAACCAAACCTCTTCGAAAATTCAATGCAAGAATCAACCCCGAGAAAACTCGCGACATGGGAGGTTTGGGTAAGGACTTGACTTGCAGGCCTCCGGTCCGCCGCGACCCAGGTCATTGGCCCTCACGATAGCGCCATCATAGGTCACCTCCAAACGTAAATGATAAGGTTCTACCTTTTCATCCTCTTACGTTCTCTCTATATCCAGCTTTTCTATTCGTTACTTTTTTCCTTCATCCTTTGCGTCTTCTTTTACGTGGGCACTGGGCACCACATCAATGTCCCATTTGTTTATGACATATTACAAACTGACATATCAAAATTTCCACCGTTTAAATTGGTCGGAGTTAACAAAAGAAATTAATTGTACTTTCTAACAAGTCTTAGAACTGATTGCATTATTTTAAAATTTTAGGATTTGATCGATGAATTTTGGGACTTATGAAATACTTACAGCAAATAAATATAATATGTTTCATGATGGTAGCTTTTTCTTTCCTTTTTGATAATCCAAGGTGGTCAAAGAGAGACTTGGCCAACCAACTGGAGACCTGTGAAATTTCCGCAAGCCTCATTAACTAATGAAATCCAGACCTTTTAACTTGTATAGCCTTGAACAAGGGGGGTTGTAGCTTTTTTCATGTACAGATATATATTACTAGGACAAAAGTTATTTCAAACAACAAAAATTACAATTGGCATTGAATTTTAGTACATCTCTCTATATATTTGATGGTCGGCAGAAAAACTTTATAGAAGATAATGTAGATCTAATATAACTTTTCGTTGGGACAAGTGAAATGATGTTAAAACAATTTGACTAGTAGTTGGATTCTATGCAAGGACAATATGCAAAGACAATAATAACTCATTCGACATAGTACTATATAGCTCATGACAATTATGACTAGTCAAATCACGCGTTTTGCTTCAAATGATACATAAAATATCATTCAACATAGTGTCATTTTGCTTGCTGGAGGTTTTAAAAGCAAGTTACATGACAAAGATCAATTCTCGACAAGGAACTCGCGATGAGAAGTTTTGAAAGAAGAGGAAGGTAACTTAGGTGGTGATGATTAAAAAGGCCGTTTATGTAGAGCATATATTGTGCCGGGTTCTGGTGTTTCTGAAGGATAATAGGAGGCTAAAGATCTCTGTATATACTTCCAGATCCGTTTCACAAGGATCAAGCATCAAGCCTCCAGTAGAAATACTCAAATCACCTCACAAAATGACCAATTAGTAATATGGGTTACTCGAGAAGGCCTCTTACATATAACGTGGGATGGAAATTACAGTATCCAAATTTCATTTAAAAGTCCAGCTTTGAAAGAAAGAGGAGATTTTTGTGCCATCTCTTATTTAGGAGTCCCAATCACAAAGCTCGGCTTCTATCCTATGCAATCCCACTGCATCCATTGCTCGTCAGTTTCCTCGTTGATTCAAGCCTTGGCTCTTTTCCTTGAAACTTCGTGGCTGCATAAAGCTTCAAGTAGTCCCTGAAGGTGTACTTCTCTGGGTACAGGAGCTTTGGTGCTGGCAACATGACGGCATCGGGAGTGTAGAACGGGGGCATGGAGAGCCGGCTCCCATTCTTCTCCACCATGACACGGTGCAAGATGCTCTTGTACCACCCGTTACTCAGCTCCTTGAGTTGGTCCCCACTGTTGACGCATACATGACATCGTCGGACGGCCAGATCGGCACCCATTGCACATCAAGGAGGAATTCAAGGCCGGAGACTTGGTCATCCTGAAGCATCACTATGATCCCACACGCATTAGTGTGTTCCCTGAGCCCCTCCACTCTCTTGGGGAACGGGCAATCTGAGTATTGAGCCACCTTTGTCCTCCCACACAACGGCCATCCTTCCCTGAGAATGCCTTCTTTAGGTGGTCCATTTCTAGGCCAAGGTTTTCGCAAATGAGCTCTTCTGCTAGCTGTATAACCTGAGCGATGTACTCATCCTGTCATCCATCGTCTCCCTAAAGGATATCGCAAAGTATTAGTCAGTCACCCCATCATATGTAAGACCAGTGGACTAAATTGGTCTACAAAGCCATGCAATGAATTCTAAGAGCTTAATCCATCCTTTTAAGAGTGCGTTTCATTTAGCATTCCCAAGGGGTTTTGGCTTCCAAAAATCTCTTGGAGAAATCTTCAAACAGATTTGACAATTATTTTGAATGAGCTTTCAGTCAAATGCTAGACTTGGAAAAACTGACACCCAATGCTAGTATGGACTAGCATTGGGCTTTCAATATTTAGTCAAATGCCAAAACTTATTTTTTTCCTTCCAAAAATATTCTCACGATACTTCAAATTTCCAATTTTGTCCCCGGTTAAATTTTCTTTTATTGAAAAAAAGGAGACAACCCTCCACTGGACCGACAAAGGGTTCGGTATATATATATATATACACACACACGTAAAGCCCATTGCAAAACACACATTCAACTCAAAAGTCCATTTACAAAGAGTTTTAACAAACACAATTTGCATTTCCCAAATAGCTTTAACTCTCAACATTTGCATTACACTCAAAGCTTATTTGCAAAACTAAATTGGTATAGTAAAATGGGATGGTGCGTTTCGGAGAGCATTTTAGAAAACCCTTTTGGTAAATCATAGGACTTCAAGCAAATAGTACTTGGTAAAAGAAATAATACTGTAACTGAAAGTGCATGAAAAAACAACTTTATAGACATCAAAGATGCTAGAGTCGCGCAACCCCAAGTGAGTGCAGAGGTTGCAAAATTCCAAGCAACCTAGATATAGACAAGAGGCAAGCATCACACAAGGGACGCTAACATTGCATGCCCTAGGCAATGGGCCACCAAGATTGTGTGATCCCAGGCAAGGTGATGCTGGTGTCATGCGACCTTAAGTGATCCCACTTCAGAGTCCCTTTGGCTCCTCGAAGCTACCTCGACAAATCCTAGATCTAAAGGTAAGAGACGATAAATAATGCAAAACTAAGGTGTGAAAGCGAAATTTCAGTAAGCTTCGGAGGATAAAAAAGGGAAAAGAAAAAAAAAATCATTATTCCTTATAAGGAGCCTTCCAAGAATGTAGTAAAGACAAAGGAAGGACGGTCTGCCTTGAGTTTTACGCTTTGCTAATACTAATGCTAGCTTTGAGTAACAGTGGTCCAAAATTTTTTACGGAACACCACAACTTACTCAAAGGACATGGAGGCCCAAAGCAGTCTTGTAAAGCTTTAAACTTGTGATCGGGACTAATTTTCACGCACCGAAGATCGCTCCAGAGGTTCAGGAAGTCTTCAATGTTTAACTTCGGGAGGGCCAGATGAAAAAGGGGCATCCCAGTCTAGATCAGATGTACCATTGGCAGTCTCTGACTCAGAGAAACTTACCTTAAAGTTCTCTTCACAGTGGGCGTTGACAAATGCTTCACTTTCTCCCTCAGTTCAGGGTCAACCCCATGGTTCTTAATCTGCAAGAAAAGCATCATCATCCACATATAATTTCTTAAGATAAGAGAGTGAATTCGGTTGATAAAAAAGATTGAACTTTCTTGATGATGATAACGAATCACAAAATGTTACCTTGAAGCAGCCCCATTTCTCACAAGCATGGTGAAGTAGTGCCATTATTTTGCTCCCGTTCTCACCATTAAACTCACTCAAATCTTTCATTGTAATCTCCGTGCTATTGCCTTCCTCCTTCTTCAGCTCCGAACTCTCTCTGACAAGTTTATTGAGATGGTTATAGGGTTCGCAATGGGAAACTTAAGTGATTTTATTTGCTTACATTTGTGAGGTCAATGTCATTATTAGATAAATATATATAAATAAGTTCAGTTGCAAATTAAGCATAACCTGGGTTGAAGAATTGCTGTTCCTTTCCGAGCCCAACTTCTTTCATCAGTGTCTCAGTAGCATGGGATTCAGCGTCTTCTATGTCTTGCAACGGTGTCCTTTGGAATGTTTAATTTCAATCAAAGTCAAAGACTAAGCTTCTTTTTCCCCTCTTTCTGACAGATTTATCAAGTTTTCACATAAGGAGTCAGATTTGCAGCAAACCAGGAGTTCCAAAGTATTATTTCAAAATGTTTGTTCTTCATCTTCCTCCCACTTTCTGTCCTACAAATCAGTTGAGCTTGGAGACGAGATAATAATTGAAATGCAACATTTAGTAGGGTTGTTGAGTCTGGCATAATGACCACTATGGGTAAAATCAATCAAACTAGACCTTATGTAAATCATCAACCTAAGAGCAGATAGGAAAGTAGTAGAATTATGTAAGATTTGAACCTCTAATGTGCACCCCGACACCATATTAAGAATCCAATTTTGTCAAAACTTAAATTGTCGGGGAAGTAAAGAGAGAGAATCTTGCATTAGAAATAGTTGGTCTGCATTATTCGCAAGTTTTTTTTCCCCAAAAAATGTATCTATAGGTTAGACTCATGGATCTGAATGTAATTAAAGATAGTGAACAACAGGCAAATTTTTTATTTCATATCGTAGGTTAAAAAATACATAAACTTTACATGTGAATTGCAATTAACTTTTCAATTGGTGAAATCAAGTGCTAAACCTCTCGTTAGAACTTTAATCAAACTCTTTCGACGAGCATTATTGGAAATGGCTTATGGTTTCGCGCTGGCAAGATAGGAATCTTTAAGTTACTCTTTTCCAACGTGGGTGTATGACTTGATTGTACCAATTAAAATATTTTAAGACTTGATAATATTTTGTAAAGTAATTATAACTTTCCATACAATGTATTTAAAAAGCACGAGTCTTTTTTTTTTTTTTTGAGAAAACAGTCCCACTTTAAGTTCTTATTTTAATGCTACTATATTATGTTGGGGGAAAATTTTAAATGAACACTTGAAATAGAGCCATTTTCTAAATAAGGCGCTCAGAGGTTCAAACGCGTCGGCCTACCAAATTTCCACCGGTTCGAAGGCAATTTTGTCCAAAATTTGCAACTTGGTTAAAAAAGGGTAAAACTTAAAAACCCAAAACTCCAATTTGAATTCTGAGTAGGGTTCTTCGCATCAGTCACCGGAAAAAAAAGAGAAGGTAGACAGAACCATGAAAAAGAAGACGTAATCGCCACCCCGCAATCCTTTTCAGATCGTTCTTGGAAGGGCGGCCTCTACCGGAAGCGTTCTGATCCATTGATCAGATTTAGGAAATGAACCTGAGAGCGTAAAAGAGAGATATTAACTATAGGGCTATGCCGCTAACGCAAGGCCAGACGTTGGAGCTCCTCTGCCGGGGTTTAGTCCTAAATCTTGTTTTGGTGCCAATTAAATCCTAAACATTTTTATGTTGTGCCAATTTAGTTATTTCTGACTAATTTTGGTAAGATTTTGTTGACTAGATGTCAGCTAACTGATGTGGCTTGATCAGCGTTGACGTGGACAGCTTTAATAATATTTTAATTTTTTTAATTTTAATTTTTAATTTAATTTTTCCCTTCTCTTCCTTCTTCCTCTAGCCGGTCGTCGGATCTTGGCGACCGGCCAAAGGCAATGGCAAGCGAGGTCGAGGGCGAGCCTCGCCAGCCCAGCGCGAGGCCACCCTCGTGGCTTGGGCGGCCTGGAGCTACTCTCGTGCCGAGCTGGCCTTGTGTCGAGTTGGTGGGGCTCGCCCTCGCTGCCCAACGCGAGGCCGCCCTCGACACAAAAATTGTTTAAAACAAAATTATTCAACACCGAGCAGCTTTTTGAACACTAGAGTGAACGGGGCCATTTTCTTTTACTTTTTCCAATGCCCTAGTCTTTGTGTCTTCAACCTTGGGATAGCCTCAAATAAGAGAGGAGTTCAAGTCTTGTTATGTTGGTTTTGATTTTTGCTAAAAGCAAATGAGATTTTATGCATGACCAGAAACTGCATAACGACTCTGGGATAATCACCGATTCCATACGTAAGTTCATGAATTAATGGTGATTTGGGGCAGGATGGACCCAAAAAAAAAAAAAAAAACAAGTTTCTTTGCTTTCAAGATCTAACTAGACTAAGTTTGTGCTCCGTCGAATTCACACTATCAAGATCATGAGAAATTAAATCGAACGAATGCCTTTCTCAGAGAGGCTTTCGACATTTTGGTGGTAAAGATAGGAATAAAACTCTGTCGGTTTTGTCCTTGCCATGATTCAACGGTCATCATATACTTTTTTTTTTTAATAAATGAAATCTGCTTGTGTATAGCCCCCAAGATCAACATGACCTAACATAGCCCTTCCTGTCCCTACATAGATTATACAGTGAAACTGAAACATGACCCTAAAACTTATCACACAGCAAATTCCACAAACACAATAAACTTTCTGCGAACATGAACACGAAAAATAATCTCTTGCGCCTTCACTCGGTCCTTTCCTTACTTGCGACATGCCTATCAGTAGCACGATGTTTAGTAGTCGGTACTGAATGGCTTGAAGGACTTGAGGTCGAGAAATACATCGGCGACAGAACCAGCGGCTGCAGCAATGGTGATGATAAGGCAAACCACACTTACAATCTGGAGGAACACCCACTTGGTGCTCCACTTGGGTATTTTCTTCTGCTTAATATACATCTCGACTGGGAAAAAGACCGTGAGGGCCAAAAACCTAGCGCTCCGAGCAGCCCAACAATGTCGTTGAAGAATGGGAGGAGCATGGAGATGAAGGTGGTCCCGATCACGAAGACCGTCCTCCAGACCAACTGGAAGAGTTTGAGCTGGTAAGGGCTGCACCCGGGGATGGGGATTTCGATCTCCCTCATGATGAACTGGCTGTTGGGAAATTTCTCAAGCAAGGTCTTCTCGACATAGGCGAATAGGGGTTGGCAGTTGAATTGGTACGCGCAGACGAGGTGAATCACGGTTGCGGCGTTTGCAATGTCGACCACCCAGTATGGGTTGTAGAAGCCGAACCCAGTGAGGAGGTTTTTGGGTGCCACATCGCCAAAGGCTGCGTAGCCCATGCACCCACGGATCATGTAGAAAAGGGTTGTGGCTGCTATGCTGATAAGACTCGCCTTCTTCATCGTCTTTGATTCAGATGGAGAGGACCGGATGGTGTCCTAAAACAAATATAAACTCATCATATCAATGATTTCAATTCATCAGAACTATTAACCATAACTAGTACTTTCTTGTGTCATGTATTTGAGAGAGCTCTGTTCACCTGAACTTCTAAGAAGAGAAGGAAGTACGAAAAGGCAAAGACGATGTCACCAAGAGCCTGGAAGTTCCTCCATATATTCTGCGTTGAGGTCGAGGCCCCGATGTTGATTCCAGTGAGACTTCCCTTAATTTTCCCTGTCTCTGAAGATAAAACAAACCAGAAGAGAACACTAAATCAGAACTTCATAATTCGACTAGGTTTTATCACCAATGGAGAAAGCTTAGAAACGTAAATAGAGCAGTTTAGCAAGAAAAAATTTCACGCGCCTACAAGTTTGGCAATACTAAGGCCAAGTTCAATGATGGTGTAGGTAAAGGACATGAAGGCGGCGACGATCGACAGCCACCACACCTGATCGAAATCGGGGATCTGGGAGAAAATGATTTCGACGAAGCCAAACGCAATCATGTAAGGATTGCTGTTGATGTGACACGGGTCCTTCTCACCTTTCTCGTGGAAGCAATTAGACCTCTTGATAGCCCTGCAATGACCATGGAAGCCAATAAAATCAAACTCACGTAACTTTTGACACCATCGAAATAGCAATCACTAGAATTCTCACTGCATAAATACTCACATCATGCTGGTGGAAGATGCAATGGTATAACCAATGGCAACCCCAAAGAGGTTCACGTATAGAACCAGCTCAAAAAGCTTGATTTTGAGGCTACCTGGAGAATTTAATCAAAGATAAGATTTTAACACCCAACACAACATGATTGGACTTGACTCGGACATTAGTATGTGAATATGAACATGAACACAGATACAAATGTGACATACCAAGATTGTCACGGACAGCACCCATGTAGGCGTAGTTACGGTTGCTGGTGGTGGGGTCGCCGGAGCGATAACAGGTGGTGAGGAGGGTGGAGGTGTAGTAAGTGACAAAGGCAAATAGGAGCACGATGGTGGGGCCAGCAATCCAGCCAAGCTGCGCGATGGCCCAAGCCAGGGACGGGCCTCCAGATCCGATCAGTGCTGTGATTATGAGAGCGCTCGCTGTCCATACCGTCTCTGCATTTATTCACACACAAGCCAAGAAAATATTCAGTGCATCTTGTGTGCCAGCGTGACAAACAAGAAGGACTGTGATCACCCCTTCTTTCCCCACCGAGCCTTCAGCCGATCGATGAAGAGAGACGAATGAGGTCACATTGAAGAGGCGGGAGGAAATGGGCTCGGAGAAGTCACTGCCGGTGAGGTTGAGGCGTCTGAGCCAGCCGAGGAGGCCGAGCTCAAAGGGGATGCAGCCGAAGAGGTTCTTGCCAGCGAGGAAGAGGGACGCGACCCGGCCGTGAGCGCAGGCGACGCCGGACCAGAGGGGCGGCGCGGTGGTTCGTCGGTCCTCCGAAGGCTTGGCGGAAGAGAGAGACTAGGGCGACAGAAGAGAGAGAGAGAGAGCTTGCGAGGGGATAATTTCTTGGTCGGGGCGGGAGGAAGAGGACGCTCAACTTAAAGTTTGCTAGCTAGACAAGTTGGGCCCATTGAACATGTGTCGCATTTGTCAATCATCACATGATGCACCCAATGTAACATGTCACTAAACATTCTAGCTTTCCATTTTAATTTACTCCGTTAAAATGGAAAAGAGAAGAGAATTGCTGCTTTAGCTAAAGCAAGAAAAGTGTACCATCCTCACCACACATCTTCAAATTTACTATTAATAGAATATACTGCCAGACAACATACTTGGAGATGTATAATTAGGAGGGTACCGTGGAAAGTATCTCTAAGCATTTTTTTTTTTTAAAAAAGGTCGTAATTTCAGCTACTCTCCTGAGATCACAACACGGGTTGACGTGAAATGCTTGCGGGGCTAGGCTACTGGCGAGATAAATTTCTTTTTTCACTGACTCTGTTTTATAGAAATAGTCCTTTTTTTCCTGTGAAGAATATCTCATACTTTTGTTGCTTTATTCCCTGGTTTGTTGGCGGTATTGATATGATGCCATTGATCTTGAAGACAGGTGATTCTTTGTGGTAGCTGGCCCAAGTCCTTCATAACAAGTCGTGGTAATTTTCACTTCACTCTTTTCAGGAAAGAAATGAAGACAAAAATAAAGTCACCTGTGCGTTTGGGACGACGGTCGTCATTGAAGCATTCGGAGCCATCTTCTGGGGGGACATCAATGGATGCATGGACGATCTGGTTGTTTGGATTCTCCATGAGAGAGAGAGAGAGAGAGAGAGAGAGAGAGAGAGAGAGTTGGATAATGGAATTGAGAAGAAGGAATTAGAGTCGGTGTGGTTAGAGTGGCCAAGAGAAGAATGAAGTGATAGGTGCAGGGAAGCCTGAGGGATGGCTGTAGATGGAGTTATATACAGCAAAAATTCAGAAGAGAGGGCTGGTATCGTGGAACTGGACTCGTGGGAACACAGACATGTTAAAAGTATGATTTTGCGGTTTGGAATCAAATGAAACCCCTACAGGTCTCGTTTCATCCAAGTGCACATGAGCGGCATTGTTTGCATCTAAATGCACGTAAAGAAGAAAAATTGGGTATCGTGGAAAGTCGACATGCATGCAAGGATGTAAAGGAGGGACAGAGAAACAGGATGTGAGGTCGGCATGGAGTCAGCAAAATGTCTTTCGAACTCGTTGCCAAAAGATCGATGCTCATTTGCGTTTTTCTATTTTCCTAGTGAATCCTATCAATATGATCAATCTAGAGCATAGGCCACTCGTAGCCAGCAATAATAGCAAGAGGGGAACCGACGTGGGAGAAACATTCGAGGGTCTTCACAATATGGGAAGAGAATTTGGTTGGTTAATTAAAAAGGAAAGCATGTCATAGGTCACCTAATGATAAAATGACAATGGTCTTTCTAGTGTCTAATAATAACCTCATAGGTATTACACACATATGTTTGAGTTCCTAGCAAACTCAAATTTGATTAGCTATAGTAGCGTGTTGAAGAATAATGAAGGCTTGTTCGCATTTTTTTCCCCTTCAAAACATGGTAGGTGATTTGATCCTCTTATCGGAAGGGATAAAGACTATATCATATGTCAGTTGTTTATATGGCTACGTTACTTCCGCTCTCGTTGTTGTATTGGATTAAAAGGTTATCACTGCATCTCTAGATGGATAATACAAGTGGGAGTTTGCTCACGCACATGGAGATTATTATTGGTATGTACACGAAAATATTGCTTTCTCATCTTTTCTCCAAAATCACTACATCTCTAGATGGATAATACAAGTGAGAGTTTGCTCACACACATGGAGATTATTATTGGTGTGTACACGGAAATATCGCTTTCTCATCTTTTCTCCGGAGATTACCATTGGTACACGGTACACGGAAATATCGCTTTCTCAATTTTTTCTCCAGAAATTATTTTTGGAATATGGAAATATGGCTTTGTCGTCTTGGTATATGGGAGATATATGGGAGATATCGCTTTTCCCGTAATTGGCTAATTGTCGATAGCACACCACATTTGATGCCAAGTTATATTTGCTCGGATCAGGATCATGTCGATTATAAAGATTTGGCTATTTTTTGGTATAAACACATACTCCCATTTTTGTTATTTTAAAAATTTGAAAGGCACGGATGATTACCTCTCAAAAGTTTGGATGGTTGCCTATTATATCTCGAATGCTTCACACTCCACATTTTGACAACCACTTTATCTTTGCCTTTGAGGAAAAGTACCAAAATAGTCATAAACATTTTGTATTGGTATCATTCAGTTCTAAACTTTTCAATTTGGTAATTTAGTTATAAACATTTTCACATTGGTACCAATTCAATCCATATGGCTAATTTAAGCCGGAAATTGCTAATATGGCTGTCGGCGGTCTTACGTGGTGCCACATGAAATTTTTATGATTTTTATAATTTTTTTTTTTCAGATTTTTAAATTAATTTTTTTTAAATTTTTCCTTTTTTTCTCTTTTCCTTTTTTATTTATTTTTATTTTCTCCTTACCCTTGGTCGGCGAGGGCCCAGCGTCCTTGCCGGCCACAGGAGGGCGTCGGCCCCACCCGAGATCCAGGCGAGGGCCTTGGCACCCTTGTCGACCATAGGCGAGGTGCGGCAGCCCTGCTTGTGGCGGCGAGGGCACGGTGGCCTCGCCAGATTCGAGCAAGGGCATGTACGTGCTCAGCGCTTCTCCTCGCAGCATCTCTCTCCGTCACTCGCTGCTCGAAGACTCTGCCCCCCCACGAGGGCCCTCGCTTGGATCTGGGCAAGGGTGCCGAGGCCCTCATCGGCCAATGGGCGAGGGTTTTGGCCCTTGCCAGTGGCCGATGAGGGTGCGGGCCCTCGCCTGACCAGCCGCCCCGGTGGCTGGCGATGGTTGGCCGGTCGGCCGACGACCTCGCCGGCCAAGGGTAGGAGAAAAGATAAAAAAAAAAAGACAAAAAAAAAGGAAGAAAAAAGAAAAAAAGAAAAAAATTTGAAAAATCTGAAAAAAATTATAAATAATCATAAAATTTGTCTACGTGGCGCCACGTAAGACTACCGGAGCTTAAATTAGTCGGATGGACTGAATTGGTATCAATACAAAAATGTTTATGACTATTTTGGTACTCTTCCCTCGCCTTTGTAACATCTTGACACATCATCCTCTGATTGACGATAGGTTTCGCGAACCATTACCATTAGTCATTGCTTCTTTTGGAATGGTATAGAGACTTGACAAGATTTCATTTTCATTCAACTTCATCTTCGTCTTCGTCTTCGTCTTCGTCTTCAATTTTGATGCAAACTACTCCTCGTTCCACTTTCTCTTTTCTTGGAATTCTCCATTATACTTCAATCCAGTACTTCAATTAAATCCCAAAGCTCCTGAATATTCGGCTTCCGCATATCTTTCCCGCTTTGACAAATGACAACTATATGTTCCAGCCCCACGACGACTCTATGGAATAATCCTAATCAAGTAACTCTGTGTCCATGTTTTATACGAGATCCATCAGATCGTATCTCTCCAACTTTAAAGGGTTGATTTCCGCGCTTTGTTAGAGAAAAGCTTCCTATCCATGAAATTTCCGTGATAGAGTGTGTCTGATTGCCCAAATCTAGTTAATTTAGGGCTTTTCCTTGCCTCTGACCTTAAATTTTACCGATGGTGCTTGAGACTAAATTGTATATCTCTTCTGTCTGAGAAAAAAAAAAAAAAAACCAAAATCGAGAAAGCTTTTCAATTATGATAGTGACCTTGGCGGGCGGCGCATGATAGCCTTGGGTCGTGTCACGATCATCCTTGCCGCATTATATGTGGATAGCCTTGGGTCGTGTCACTATCATCCTTGCCACATTATACGAGGAATCCACATTCATGCATCTTCGTCGATGCATGAAAATGCGTCGGGCATTTTCTTTGGCCCTTTTCGGGTTCTTCAGGCTTGGATTGCTCTGTATTTTCCTGCCCCTTTTTCCTGAAAGAGGGCGTAAATTAACCTAGTCTAGGGAAGTAGAACTCCGGACTCATCTCCCCGATTTCGTGGGTTTTCATTTGCAAAGTCATCCTCTTAAGCCGATTCCTAGATATATTTCCCCATTCAAATATTTCTTGAGGTCATGTTATTAGTATCCCGCCAATGACATTAACATATGTCCCTTCACTATGTCGATTTCCCTTCTCTTTTCCCATTTGGACTTCCAAATGGAGCGTAAAAACTCTAATTAAGTGTGCTCATCCTTGGAAAATTGTCCAAAAAATCCTAAATATATTGTATTTTTGCTTTCAACATTACCAATTCAGTTTTAAACTTTTTTACTTCTTGTCAATTGAAAAATTGAGAGTTCAATCCAATCTATGCCGTGGGTTCATCTCCTCCTTGAATCGTGAGTCCATCATCGACATCTCCTCCTTTAAGTTAGCCTAATAAAACATTACATGATGTCATCTTTGCTCGCAATTTGAAGTTGGAAACCAACATTAGGCTATGCTTTCTCGGGAAAAAGATGAAGACGGAAAACTTCAATCCAATCTACGTTGTAGGTTCATCTCCTCCTTGAATCACGAATCCATCATCGACATCTCCTCCTTTAATTTAGTCTAATGAAATATTATATTCAGAGTTGCTCACAATATAAAGGTGGAGGTCAACATTAGGTCATGCTTCCTCGTAAAACGTGAGAGAGGGAAATTTCAAATCCAATCTACGTTGCGTGTTCGGAGGGCACGGAATGTTCAACCCTGCTTTTTTCCGATAGAGAAAGTCAAAAAATGTCATCATCAATGGCACAATTAGGAAATTTGATGATCAATTTACTCCTCCTAGTGGCCAGCCTCTAGGTGCAGCGTTACCTTGTGGTGGTGACAGAGTATGGGGACAAGGCGGAGGGCCTTTAATTTACTTAGTATCAGTTTTGACAAGAGGGAGAAAAAATTAATTTCTCATATATCTTAGCACTAATATCTTTAAAAATATCAGATGAAAGGAAAGAAACATTTTGTGCGAGAACTCATTAATTACATTATTAAATGAATGGATCGTCTGGTAATTTGATGATATTTCATTTTTGTTTGTGGGGTGAAATCGAAACCCCGGCAGGGTAGCTTCATCGTCCGGCCTTGCGATCGCTGCATGTGGGGATGTCGTGCCCTCTTTCGCCCTATGGTTGATATCTCTCTTTTATCAGGGGAGAGACCACCATTTGGGGTGCACTTCTGAGGATTAGGGAAAGCTTCTTGATAAAGCAAGCGATCAGTTCAAAGTTCAAAGTCCAAAGTCCAAAGTTCAAAGTCCAAAGTCGAGAGGTTTGCCTATTGGCTTATATCGGCTAATATCGAAGCAGGTACAGAGGGCTGGGAAAGATACTCTCGATTTTGAAGTCAATGTGGCAACCATAGATGACTTTTTAAAGGCCCCTAGATGCTGAAGCTGAAGTGTTTTGTCCTATCTCCCGTGTGCACTTCAAAACACGCGCAAAATGGTAGCGACACCATAGAATAAACGAAGCCACCAATGATGGCAAGAGTGGACCCGACATGGGAGAAAATTCAATGGTTTTCATAAAAAAAGGGAAGAGAATTTGTTCCTTTAATGGGAAAAAAGGCATATCAGCCGTCATCTAATGATGACGATGGTATCACCCAGAGATGTAAGTTTCTAGCAAAATCAAGTTTAATTAGGTATGAAAGCGAGCTAAAGAATGACAAAGGCTTGATTGCAGCTTTTCCCTTTCAAAAGATGGTTGGTGATTTGATCACTCTTTTCGAAAGGACAAAGAATATCATGTGTCGTTGTTCGTCTGACTACATTACTTCGGCTGCATTAGATTAATGCCAAAAAATTATGCCAGCGTCATTATTCTCTAGGCGACGAGGAGACTAAGCCCATGTGATCAATCCATCCTCCCAATGAAATTCCTTTCACCAAAAGATAATATTTGATTTTCTATCGAATCGTGTTCTGTGGCAATTCGGATAGAAAGTGGCACGTGTGACCAAGAACCATAACTAATTACTCTAGAAGAAGGCAAATGCAAGAACCGGAAAGTTAAAATGCAGGAACTAGAAAATTAAGTCGACAAATTAAAAGACACATAATTCGTACTGATGATCTTGTATCCCTTGTACAAATAATTCAACACGGCTTATATAACTCTATTGTAAGACGTAAACTCTCCTAAGCGGTTGGAATTCAACTTAAAGGTTACAAACCACAACTCCGCAATCTTAGGCTCCATGGACAATTGCAATCTTAGGCTCCACGGACAAATTCAATGATCACGCATTAATTTTATCCACCTGTGGTGGTGAAAACAAATAACACATTTCCACAATGTTGGCATACAAAACTTGATTCAGTTTTCAAATAATATGTCAGTGAAATCTTCATCTTTGTGGTCTTGGGTTCAAATTTTATTGGAAGTGCTCCAGAAGTAAAATCCTGAGTGCAGTAGGCCGATGTCTGGGAGTGCCTCCTTTAATATCACTTGGAGTGGTGGATCAATTTGAAATAGCTAGTATGAACAAAATAAAGGAGTTAGGGAAGAGAATAAAAACACGAGATTTATAGTGGTTCGGCTTAATCCAAGCCTACGTCCACTCTCCCACCGATAACAGCCTTCTTGGCTGGATTCCACTATGCAATCAACAAGAGATTACAACTCCGAGTGCAAACACTTAGTAGATCACACTATCTCACTAAGTCACTCTCTTGGTATTTCTCTCACGATTACAAACGTTTAAGCTCTCAAGAGACAAGTATATGATCTAAAGTCGCTTAGACTTTGGAATTATAAATTCTACGCTCTGTCTCTTACTTGCTCATCGGTCCATGATCTCCTTAAATACTCCTCCACTTCCAAACTACCGTTGGACAGCATCCCAGAGAATCGTCTTCCAATATACCCATTGGACAGCTCTGTATCTAGAAGATTTGGTAGCCGTTGAGTGACAAAGGTAAAATCCCAAATTGATTCCGATCGCCCATACAAACGAAATCTTGGTTTCCATAAGTAAAGCTTCTTCGTATAGAAAGTTCTTGTCTTCAAGATCCAATCGTCAATCAAATAGATTGAATCAATCAAATCAATCTTGATGTGGAATCCAAACCAGATCACTAGCCGTTGTATGATTGGGCTTGAGTTACGATTCATCGAATGCGGATGTAAAGTACGAGTCTTGAGACTTTACGATATGAGTCTTGAGACTTTACAACTGGGTCTTTAGACTTTACAATCTCGAGTCTGTACCCGGTTCGGCTTCAGCATAGAGTCGTCTTCCAGACTTTGAGTCTTGAGTCGGCAGTCTTGAGACTTTGAGTCTTGAGTCGACGGTCTCAGACTTTGAGTCTCGAGTCCGCGATCTTTCGACTTTGAGTCTCGAGTCGCGGTCTTCGGACTTTGATAATATCCTTTACATGTTCTATTATCTGCATGGTCTATTACTTAACCATCAAACATGTTAGTAGCCTTTGATTTATTTTGTCATCTTCAAAACATCATAAGGGATTTCCCTAACACAATTGAAATGCACAAAAACTGGCCAAGACACCAATTTAACACTAAAACCAAAAAAGAAAACTAAAGGAAGAAGCTTCAACTACATTTTTGTTTTTTTTTTCTTTACGAGTGGAGGCGACAACGTGAAGAAAAATGAAAGATGGTAACAAAAACTGATTTGGAAAAGTTTAGAAAATTGTCAAAAAAATTACAAAGATTGGAGTAAGTTATCATATGGATTTGGAAGTTGGTTTTGATATAGCTAGTATAATCACCTAGAAAGGGGTGAATATGTGCGTAAACAAATTCTCGAGATATGGAAGCAATTCTAGGCAATTGATAGAAAGAAAAATACGATCAAAGTAAAGTAAAGGATAAGGAAGAGAGAAATGAACACAAGATTTATAGTGGTTCGGCTTATTTCAAGCCTACGTCCACTCTTCCGCACTAACAGCTCACCGGCTGGATTTCACTATGAACAAAAGAGAAGTTACAGCACATCTTTTCCTTGATTCTACAGTGTAGATGTTCTACCACACTTCCTCAAGGTTTCTCACGAATATATACTCTCTTTAGTTTACACGATTTTGCTCAACAAATGAATTGACTAGGAACAAGGAGCTTCAGACTTTAGAATTCTTCTATCGTGCACACTCTCGAACAACTAGAACGTCTTCCTTATATACTCCTTCATGCCATCATACCCGTTGGCACTTACCAAGTTTTGATCATTTAATGATCCCGAAGAGACTTGTCCTGCATTCTTCAAGTTCTGAACTTCATATCCCAATGCATATATCTGACCTTGCATCTCCAAGAGAATGTCCATCACTCTGCGAAAGTCTGCTGAATTTTCGGTCTGCGTACTGGCATTAGCACGATCTGATGGAGTAAATGCAGACGATGGTAGATTAGCATAATCACGCAGATTTGGCGAAGAAACCTCATGACCTTCCTCAGGAAACTGAGAGGCAAAAACTTCCTCTGGATCTGCTGGGGATCGACTGACTCCCTCACTGGTTGCAGGATTTGAGGTCATTCCTCTTTCTCTTGGTCTCCCCGTGTCCATGCCTTCGAGGTGGAGAGTGCTCCTGATTTTCTCATTCTTCTTGATCTCTTTTCTCTTCTTCTTCTTTTCAACTCTCTCTTGCTCAGCATCTCTTTCTTCTTCTTCTTCTTCTCTTTCCTCCGTTTCTTTTCCTCTGCTTCTTTCTCTGCTCTTTCTTCTGTCTGATGTTCTGACTCTTTCTCTGAAATAGATCGACTGAGATTCTTCAAAGCAGAAATAGTGATGTTTTCCTCATCATCTTCATCATCAACAAGGAGAGCTCTTCTTCTCTTAGATAGAGCATCCATGGGCTCCTTCCCTTTCCTTTTCTAAGAGAATTGATGAGATTTGGTGGAGTCTTCTCCTTAAATTTCTCCAATGCCTTGCTTAGTTCCTTCGGACGCATCTTGGTCACCATTTTCAGTCCTACCACCATATGATCACACGATCGAGCACAAAGAATTTGCGGAGGCTGAATGTTCGGATGTCCGGAATAACTCGTCACAAGACTGGATAAGGAAGTTGTCCTCTGTCCTTTATCACAGCTCTATACATGTGGAACATAACAGTGTGAGGAAGTGAAAACCTTTTCCCTGTGATGATAGCATACATTACCTTTGCCTCTGAACTCGAGACATCAGTCTTGGAAGTTGATTTCGGTTTGAGGCAATTAATTACAATTTTGTGCAGCAAGATGTTAAATGCACTCATCCTTGAATAGGAAATCTTTCCCTCAGTACTCCTGTCCTTAACAAGTTCCAGTAGTACGAGCAATAGAAACTTTCATCCGTTGATACTTTCCTCTCTCAACTCCTAACACATCTGCTAGCATATCCATATCCACAACAAAGTCTTGATCTTTGACACTGAAGGAGAATCTATTCGCATCCAAGAAACTAAGATTTGAATAGAAATATGCAGTTAGTTGAGGATAGGCCTTTGTGGAGTCAGAGCAGAATTTCTCAAGTTGAAGATGACCGAATTTTTCCCTCAAGTTCACATTTACAGCATCCAGAAAGTCAAAATCCACACTCCTAGGGTTTATCACCCCACGCTTCAACAATTTTGAGTATAGATTCATCTGTTCCTTCGATCTAAACAACTCTCCCCTTTTTCCTCGATTTTCCGCCGCAACTCCCATTCTTGGCTGAAATTTGCTGTATAATTTGTCATCATCATTTCCATCCACTGGATTAACTCCCCAATCACGAGGGTCACTTGGGATATTCGCAAGGGATTCTTCTGCCACACCCTTATGAGCAATTCCCAAACTTTCCATTTTTCGCAAAAAAGATGTATTCATTTCCATATCCTTTGTCCTTAAGAAAATCATCCACATAGTTCAATGGAGTACCGGTCCCTTTTAAAGCACGATACAACTTATAAATAAAGAGGGCCTTTGAACTCTTACGGGTCTCGCATCTTCAATGATTTCTTCATTTTGATGAAGATCAATATCTTGAGGACTAGATGGAGGAGAATGACGCTACGAGAATGTTGTGGGCTCTGCTCGATTTGGAGACATTTCTTCTTCAGTGAGATCGAAGTGCGTAGGCTCCTCACTCATTCGCCGCGGTCCCCTGTTTGCGATTCTTGAAGACTTTCTTGAAGACGACATCTTTCTTAGTCTTTGAAAGATTCCTTGCTTGACTTTCCCAAGAAAGATGACAACTTTTTTTCGAAGATTAAACAAGAGAAGAAAACAGGAATGGAGGATTGGTGCTTTTTAGGGTTTTTGGAGTTAAGCGAGGAGAAAACGACCGTATATAAGACCGTCGTAAAGAGAGGATACCAACCGTCGTAATGGAAAGTGAAAAGATGCCTTTAAAAAATAACAGCCTTTTTCGAAAAATGATCACATCAAAATAACTTCTTTTTATAAAAGAAACGATGCAATAATTTCGTCAATTAAAGATAGCGATTGAGATAACAATAATCAACATGGTTGATGAACGTACTTTTTCAAAATGAGATTAGAGAGAGAATAACTTACAGACAAAGTCTTGCAGTCAAAGCCTTATAGTCTGAGTCTGAGAGTCTCTAGACTTTAACTTCTTCAAACTTCAAAATGTTGAGTCTTGAACGGATAATTTCAAATTGATTTTTTCTCTAAAGGCTTTGTAAATATATCCGCCAGTTGATTCTTTGAGTCAACAAACTGAATCGAAATTTCTCCATTTTGAACATGATCTCTAATGAAGTGATGTCGAATTTCTATATGCTTTGCTCTTGAGTGAATAATTGGATTTTTGGTGAGATTGATTGCGCTGGTGTTGTCACATTTAATCTCCGTGCATGAATCTTCAATTCCAAAGTCTCTTAGCTGTTGTTTTATCCACAAAATTTGTGAACAACAACTTCCAAGAGCTACATATTTCGCTCTTTGTAGAAAGAGCTCTTTTTTTGCTTTCTTGAAAACCAAGACAGTCTTTGTCTTGCTTCCAAGTAGTTGACAGGTACCTGAGGTGCTCTTTCTATCAACTCTGCATCCGGCTAAGTCTGCGTCTGAGTACCCAAGAAGAGTAAAGTCTCCCCTTTTAGGATACCAGAGATCGAAGCTTGAAGTTGATGCAATATATTTGATAATACGCTTTGCAGCATTTAAATGTGATTCTTTAGGGTCTGCTTGAAATCTGGCACAAATGCAAACACTAAAAAAAAATATCAGGTCTAGAAGCAATAAGATAAAGAAGTGAACCGATGATACTCCTGTATAACTTTTGGTCGACTTTCTTTCCTCCTTCATCTTTATCTATCTTCAAGGAGCTTGACATTGGTATATCAGCGTTTTTGCAATTGTCCAGTCCAAACTTCTTCACAATATCATTAGTATATTTTTCTTGATGAATAAAAGTTCCTTCCTTCAGTTGTTTCACTTGAAGTCCAAGGAAGAAGGTTAACTCACTCATCATGCTCATTTCAAATTTATCCTGCATAGTCTTAGAGAATTTCTTGCACAGACTTTCATTAGAGGATCCAAAAATAATATCATCGACATATATTTGAACAAGTGGAAAACTCTTGCTTTCTCTTTTAATGAAAAGAGTAGTGTCTACTTTACCTTTAACAAATCCATTTTCAATTAAAAACTTACTCGTCAAATCGTACCAAGCTCGAGGAGCTTGTTTCAAGCCGTATAAAGCCTTTTGAGTCTCGAATACCGAGTCTGGTTTCCTTGGGTCTTCAAACCCAGGGAGGTTGTTCTACATAGACTTCCTCTTGGATGAATCCATTTAGGAAGGCACTTTTGACATCCATTTGGAATAACCTGAAATTCTTATAACAAGCAAAAGCAAGTAATAATCGAATTGCTTTTAACCTTGCTACTGGTGCATAAGTTTCGTCATAGTCTATCCCTTCTTCTTGAGTGTATCCCTTGGCCACGAGTCTTGCCTTGTTTCTTATGACTTTTCCTTTCGTTCATCTTGTTCGAAAACCCATTTAGCTCCAATAACAGATTTACCTTTCGGTTTAGGAGTCAATTCCTGAACATCATTAATCTTGAATTACCCGAGTTCTTCTTGCATAGCTTCAATCTAGCTTTCATCAGATAAAGCTTCTTCTATGCTTTTGGGTTTTATTTCAGAAATAAGAGCCACAGCACTAGACTCTTCGCGCCTCTTGGATCTTGTGCGAATTCCTTCATTGATGTCGCCAATAATAAGATCTTTGGGATGACTGGACTTATGTTTCAAGTTGTTGGTTAATTTTTCAGATTGATGGTCACTTCCTTCACTTGAATCTTCAACGATCACTTGTTCTTTGGTCCTTCAAAGTCTCGAGCTATTTTAGACTTTGTAGAGTCTCGAAGCGGAGTTCAGATTCTTCAAGATGAGTCTCGAATGGATTCATTTTGCATAGAATCTTGGAATTTAACATTCATTGATTCTTCCACTTTGTTTGAGTCTTCTTGTTGTAGACTCGTACGCTTTGCTTGTGGTTGAATATCCAAGGAAGATGCCTTCATCGACTTTCTTCAAACTTACCAACTCGATCATTTGCATTTTCAGTATAAAACATTTGCATCCAAATACATGAAAATATGAAACAATAGGCTTCTTTTCTTTGAATAGTTCATAGGGTTTTTTTTCCGAATTGGCCTTTGAAAGACTCTATTTATAATGTAACATGTTGTAGAAACTGCTTCAGCCCAAAAACGTGAAGAGATGTTACTTTCAATTAAAAAAGAGTTCTAGCCATTTCTTGAAGAGATCTATTCTTTCTTTCCACAACTCCATTTTGCTTTGGAGTATATGGAGAGGAGAATACATGCTGAAAACCAGATTCATCACAGAATTTTGTAAAATCATGATTTTCAAACTCACCTCCATGATCTGTTCTTATACTCGAGATAACATACCCTTTTTCATTTTGAACTTTCTTAGCAAATTTTTCAAAATAAGAGAAGGTTTCAGACTTACTTACCAAGAAATATACCCAAGTAAATCGTGAGTAATCATCCACAATTACCAGTAGTATTTCTTACCTCCAATGCTTTGCGTTCTAGTTGGTCCAAAAAGATCCATATGCAGAAGTTGCAGTACACGGTTAGTGGAAACTTGATTTATTGGCTTAAATGAATTTCTTACCTGTTTTCCCAATATACATGGTGTACATAGATCAGACTTTTGATACGATAAATTTGGTAGACCACGAACAAGCTTCTTTGCTGAGATTTTGGCTATTTGCTTCATATTGACGTGCCCAAGCTTTCTGTGCCATAAGTTTGCTTTGTCTTGGATTGAGATTAGACATTGTGATTCATTTGGTTTCACATCCAAAATGTAGATATTTCCATGTCTTCGACCCATGAATGACTGAGTAGAATCTTTACTAATTCCAGAACATATTCCCTCTTGAAAGTTGATTTTGAAACCAGTATCACATAGCTGACTAATACTGAGCAAATTGTAATTGAGCCCTTCCACTAAGGAAATATTGCTGATTGAGATTTCCAATCTTTACAGATCCAAATCCCACAATTTTTCCTTTGCTGTTTCCTCCAAAAGAAACTTTTCCACCATTTACTCGATTAAGCTTTATGAAGTAATTTGAGTCTCCTGTCATGTGTCTTGAGCATCCACTATCCAGATACCATTTTACCTTTTTCTTGATAGTGACCTGCATTTAAAAAAGAAACTCAAGCCTTCTTTGGTACCCATATTTTCTTGGGTCCATTGGTGTTAGTATGATATGCGGTTTTTGCCCATACCTTTTTAACAGGTTTCCAAATCATAGGACATTCTTTTTCAAAATGATCTGCACTATTGCACTTTGAGCATCTGAGAGCATTGTGACCTACTGGTTTTACAAAGATTCTTTTAAAATGATTTTTGTAAGCATCTCTTGTGGGTCTTTGTTTGATTCTTTCTTTCACTTTAGGAAAATCAATTAAAGGAATGGTTTCATCAGTCATTCCCAAACCAGATTTATTAAAATAAGGTCTTTGAACAGAAAGAATTTTTTCTAGTTTCTCGATCCTATAGAAAATCTTTTGGAAATATTTGAGATATCTCTTTTCAAGAATGCATTTTCTTTTAACAAATTATCTTCACTTTCTTTAAGAGAAGAAACATTCTTGTCTAAACTTTTCACTTTTTCTTTTAAAATATTTTCCTGTTGTTTTAGAGCAGAATTTTCTTTCTTGAGTTCGGAAATTCTTTTAAGAAAAGTCTTAAGACTGAAACACAATTCATCAATATACTTTGAAACCTTAATAGGGATTTTGAAGTTACTTACCTCAAATTTGCTTTTCGAGTCGAACTGTCTCGAATTTGAATCTGAATCCGATCGTGTCATCAGACATATATTGGCATAATCATCATCACTTTCTTCACACTCGTATCACTCCATGTTTCAGCTTTAAGAGCTTTTCGGTACTTTTCAGTTTTTCCTTTCTTCTTCCTCGAAGAGGACGGTTGGGTACGATGTGTCCCTTTTCTTACATTCAAAGCAGACTACATCTTTGTTTGATTCATCATCCTCAATAGACTTAGTCTGTTGCTTTTGAAAGCTTTGTTTCTTTGGATTGAATCTTCTTCATTTTCTGTTCAGCTTTCAATCTTCTTATCATAAGAGCAAGTTCCTCATCATCCATATCGTCTTGAAACGTAACATCAGAATCATCATTAGATTTTAATGCAATGGATTTCTTACCTTTAGGGTCTTCGTCTTCATTGATTCGTTTCCACTTCATAAGACTCGAAGAGTCCCAACCAACTCATCAACGAGATAGAGGCATGATTCTTTGGGTCTCTCGATTGAGGTCTTTATGTGATTCCAATCCTTGGAGAGTCCACGCGGTAGCTTGTTTACTTTCATGGGATCGAAATTGGTTGACCTTGATTTTCAAGACCGTTCACAATATCGTAAAACGACTAAACATATCAGTTATAGATTCTCCTGATTTCATTTTGAAGGCTTCATATTGATCGAGGAGAATGTTGATTCTAGTCTCTTTCACTCGATTGGTTCCTTCATAGGTAATATGTAATCTATCCCAGACTTCTTTAGCTGTAACATAAGAAGATATTCTGTTATATTCAGTAGGGGATAAAGCACAATATAAAGAATAAATTGCTTTTGCATCAAGAGCTTGTCTCTTGATTTTCTCTTCCCCGAGTCATTTCGCTAGACTCAACGGCATCTTTTCCTCTTTCGAGAGAGATGCAGCTTTAGGAATAATTCCTTTTCTACAACGTCCCATTCGGAGGATCCTTTGATCTTAGGAATGCTTTCATCTTGTTCTTCCATATGTTGTAAACCTTTCCATCAAAGTAAGGTGGTCTGGTATTGCTTTGCCCTTCTACCAGCCCTGGAGCCAACATACTAGCCATGGATCTTTAACTCTGAAGTAAAATACTTCAACAAAAGTGAGTACGCAGGCTCTGATACCAATTGATATAGCTAGTATAATCACCTAGAGGGGGGTGAATAGGTGCGCAAACAAATTCTCGAGATATGGAAGCAATTCTAGGCAATCGATAGAAAGAAAAATACGATCAAAGTAAAGTAAAGGATAAGGAAGAGAGAAATGAACACAAGATTTATAGTGGTTCGGCTTATTCCAAGCCTACGTCCATTCTTCCGCACTGACAGCTCACCGGCTGGATTTCACTATGAACAAAAGAGAAGTTACAGCACAGCTTTTCCTTGATTCTACAGTGTAAATGTTCTACCACACTTCCTCAAGGTTTCTCACGAATATAGACTCTCTTTAGTTTACACGATTTTGCTCAACAAATGAATTGACTAGAAACAAGGAGCTTCAGACTTTAGAATTCTTCTATCGTGCACACTCTCGAACAACTATAACGTCTTCCTTATATACTCCTTCATGCCATCATACCCGTTGGCACTTACCAAAAGAATTCCTCCAATCTACCCATTGGACGGAATCAATTAGGAAGATCATTCGAGTTATTAAAGGAACATGTCGATAGCCCATCAATCCTGTTCGTCCATACAATCAGGATCTCAATTTCCATAAGTAGAAACTTCCAAGTATACTTCGCCAATCATTGGATCCTTAATCTTCAAATCAATTATGATCAAATAAAGAATTCCGTTTTGTTATATCCAGCCAAGAGATCTTCTCCAGTCGATAAGGCCTCATCCTTAATGAAACATCCAGTTCTGGATAGTCTTTCTTCAACGGATTAGAAACTGTCAATGGGGATAGACTTTGAGTCTTGAGTCTGGCTGTCCGGAGGTCTTCAGACTTTAAATAGTAGAGTCTGCAAGCCTTCAGACTAGACTGATGGAAATGCTTTGTCAACTTCAAAACACTTCAAGAGGAATTTCTCCAACAGGTTTCAAGTGCCAGGCCTTTCGTCAAACGAGCATCGGGGCCACCGACCCATTCAAGTGAGACCGATAGCACTTTGCCTAAGTCCATGAATCAAACGGAACCATATAGCATCGGCAAAACAGGAAAATCAATGCCAGTTCTTCGTTAGATGGTTGTGTTAATTGATCTCACATGTACCGCAATACAATTGACAGAGTCTCGAGATAAAATTAGGCAACACATAATGACTTGAAGTTCATGGCAGCAGCTGAGCATAATAGTAAGAACTCAACTTCAGCAAGGAATAAAAGTTGAAATTTGAGTTGGCAGGAATTGAACTTGCAGCTCTTTGAGTAATATGAACTTCGGTTGATGTTTGACATCACAAGTTCAGATATGTAGGATAATAATTACCTTTTCATGCTGATGTATTTTAACCTCATCATGGATATCAAAAACCCCAAATTATGCCTACTGTTATTCATTTTACCTTAAACTCATTATTTTTATTTTATTTAAGCCACATGGGTGCCAATTCAATATTGTTTGCTTTCCAACATCCATGTAGTTAGATCTTTTAATAGTTTTCAGTAACAAAACTTTAGTGGGAGTAAATATATTACATAAATATATGCTTGAGATTTTGTTATCGGTGAACATGGTACAGGACAATTGTCAAAAAAAAAAAAAAAAAAAAAACCATGGTATAGGACAACAAAAGCTGCAACTGTGACTGCAAAATTAATGGGATGGTTCTTTTGTTCTTTTGACACTTCTATAAAAATTTGATGATTTAGTAGAATAGTTTAGATCTAATTTCACTTTTCTTTTTTCTTGGTAAATAATTTAACTTTCCTTTGGCACAAGTGAAATGATGCTTAACATTTCGACCAGTAGTTGGATAATATGCAAGGACATTAATTCATTCAACAGAGTACTATTTAGCTCATGACAATAATTAGTTATATCTATCAAATCACACGTTTGCTTCAACTACTATATAAGATATCATTCAACATAGCATTATTTTGCTTTCGAACAGAAAGAAATAATACTATTTTGAGAAAAATATTTCTAAAAATCCTAAATGTATTACACTTTTTTCAATTTAGTCATAAACATTTTAATTTTACTAATTGAGTTCTTAATATTTTCATAGTTTGCTAGTTGAGTCCATCTAGCTAATTTTAGCTAAAAATCACTAATATAAACCTCGGCCATCTTACATGGCACATCCAATGGTCAATTATTATTATTATAATATTTTCGCATTTTTTTTATTTATTTCTTCTTCTTCTTCTTCTTTCTTTCTTTTTCATTTTTTCCAAGCCCAGCGGGTCGCATGGCCAACCCTTGCTGTGAAGCCCTCATCGAGACTTGGAGAAAATAAAAAGGAAAAGAAAGAAGAAAATAAAAAATAATAATAAAAAGAAATTCAATCTTTTAAAAAATTATAAAAATATTGTTAACACAGCATGGGTTGTCCAATGAGACATCATAAGCATCTACATCAGTGATTTCTAGTTAAAATTGACTACATGAGCTTAATTGACAATACTTGAAAATGGTTAAAACTCGTTTAACATAAATGAAAGGTTCACAATTGAATGATAAAAGAGTAACATGTTTATGACTTTTTGGATAATTTTCCCTACTACTTTGCTAGTTAGTAGGTGAGAAAATTTTGAAGGAAGAGAAGGCAACTTTGGTGTTATTGATTAAAAGGGTCATTTATGTTGTACGTATATTGTGTCGGTTTTAGGTATTTCTAATAGATAATAAGAGGCTAAAAGATTTTGAGATCATTGGCATTCACTTTCCAGTAAGTTCTACAAGGATCAACTGTCAAGTCCCCAATAGGAATACTCAAGTGACGTCACAAGCTAACTAGTAGTCTTATGAAATTACTCAAGGAGACTTCAGTACCATCTCTTATTTACTAGTCACAGCCACAAAACTCGGCTCCTATCTTAGGTAGCCCCACTGCATCCATTGCCCATGAGTTTCCTCATTGATTCAAGCCTTAGCTCTTTCCCTTGAAACTTTGCGGTTGCATGGAAGTAGTCCCCGAAGGCGTACTTCTCTGGGTACAGGAGCTTTGTTGCTGGCGAGATGATGGCATCATCCGCGGGATTGTACAATGTGGCCACAGAGAGCCGGCTCCCATTCTTCTTAGCCATGGTGTGGTGCAAAATGCTCTTGTACTGCCCGCTGCTCACCACCTTAAGTTGGTCCTCGGTGTTGCCGCATATGCTAGCGTAGTTGGATTGTAGGATTGGCACCCATTGCCCCTCATGGATGAACTCAAGGCCCGAGACTCGGTCATCCTGAAGCATCACTATGATCCCACTTGCATCGGCGTGTTACCACAGTCTCTCAGTGTAGGGGCATTCCGGGTATTTCGCCACCTTCATCCCCAGGGAAGGCCCATTTCTCTCTAAGAATGCTCTCTTTATGTGGTCCTTGTCTAGGCCAAGGTTCTCACAAATGAGCTTTGAGAGCTTCTCTGCTAACTTTATCACCTGAGTGATGTACTCATCCATTACCGCCCAAAAGGAATATTGCACAGAGGATTAGTCAGTCACCGGGTAAACATTATAGATACTAAGGTAGGTGGACTAAATTGGTCTCCAATGCGATATTACGAATTCTAAGCGGTTAATCTGCCAAATCACCTTTTAAATCAGTTCAGTATACCGGGCTATTCTCTTTACTGATTACTTAGTCACTATAGCAAGGTTGGATAATGAAAGTTCTCAAATGATCAGGAGCTGTAAACTTGCGATTGGGACTAATTTTCTCACGCACCAAAATCGTTCGAGAGGTTCAGGAAGTCCTCGATGTTTGACTTCGGGCAGTGCCAGATGAAGAAGGGCCATTCCCAGTCTAGATCGGGTGTAGTACTATTGGCATGTTCCAAGCATTTGGCAGTTTCTGACACATAGAAACTTGCCTTCAAATTCTCCTCATAGTGGGTGTTGACAAAACGCTTCACTTTCTCCATCAGTTCAAGGTCAACCCCATGGTTCTTAATATGCAAGAAAAGCATCATCATCGTAATCATTTCTTAAGATAAGAGAGTGAATTGGGTTGATAAAAAAAGATTGAAGTTCCTTGATGATGATGATGAATCACAAATCGTTACCTTGAAGCAACCCCATTTCTCACAAGCATGGTGAAGTATTGCCATTGTTTTGCTTCTGTTCTCACCACCAAGCTTACTCAAATCTATCATATGTGTGAGGAAAACGTACATCGTATTATTCAATAAAGTTTAATATATATACATCAAAATAAACCCTAAAAGTGGTAAAGGCCCATTTACCATTCTTACTTCTAACACTCTCCCTCAAGTTGGAGCATATATATATATATATATTTTGGTAACCCAGGGAACCCTGTAAGCCGACAACCGGTGAGCAAATCCTGGGGGAGCAACTGAAAGACCCACCACCACAATACTCCAAGTAAGAATCTCTAACGACGCTTCTGGGATTTGAACTCTTCCCTTTCATGAGGGGGAGAGAGCTTGAGCCAGCTACGCCGCTAAAGGCAGTGGTGCAAGTTGTTCTATCCTCCCATTACCCAAGGATTTAGTGAAGATGTCTACAAGTTGTTCGCTGGTTCAAATATGACTGGGAAGAATTACTCTACTTTTGCAATTTCTCTCGGATAAAATGACAATCAATCTCAATGTGTTTTGTTCTCTCATGAAACATGAGATTAGAAGCTATATGCACTGTAGCTTTATTATCGCACCATAGAGACATGGGTACTAAATCTTTAAAGCCTAACTCATTCAATAACTGTTGAATCCACACTAATTCACATGTCACTTGTGCCATGGCTCTATATTCTGACTCAACACTGGAGCGGGCAACAACACTTTGTTTCTTACTTTTCTATGATACCAGAATTCCTCCGACTAAGGTACACTACCCAATAGTTGATCTTCTATTATCTGGAGACCTAGCCCAATTAGCATCAACAAAACCTTCAACTCTAATATGACCATGGTTTTGGTAGACAATTCATTTCCCTGGAGCTTTGTTCAAATACCTCAATATCTGAATAACTGCATCCCAGTGAGATGTATGAGGGGAAGACAAAAACTGGCTTACTACACTAACAAGAAAAGCAATGTCCAGTCGAGTAACTATAAGATAATTCGGCTTACCTACCAGTCTTCTATACCTCTCAAAATAATTAAGAATTTCTTCTCCATCAGCAACTAATTTAACCTCTTGTTCCATGGGTGAATCAAGAGGCTTTGATCCCAACATACCTGTCTCAGTGAGCAAATCCAATACATATTTTCACCGTGACAAAACAACACCTTTCTGTGATTGCGCCACTTCAATTCCTAGGAAATATTTTAATTTTCCTAAGTCCTTAGTTTGAAACTATTGTTGAAGATAGGTTTTTAGCTCAGCTATATCAACCAAGTTATCTCTCGTGATGATAATATCATCAACATACACAATCAAGAATAGTTTGTCTCCTCCTAATTGTTTATAAAAGAAAGAATGATCATTTCCACATCTTGATAGCCCAAAAGATAGTACAACCTCAGAAAATCTTCCAAACCATGCTCGTGGAGATTGTTTCAAACCATATAAAGACATTTCCAATTTGCAAACTAGTCCAGACCCCCCTAAGCAACAAACCCCGGAGGTTGCTCCATATAAACTTCTTCATGAAGAGTGTCATGCAAGAAAGCATTCTTAACATCAAGCTAAAATAAAGGCCAGTTATATGTTGCGGCATGAGAGATCAAAATACGAACATAAGTAAGTTTGGAAACTGGAGAAAATATGTCTAGATAGTCAACCCTATACACATGAGGCAGGGCACAAGTCTGCAAGTGAGTGTAGAGTAGGAATAAAGTAGGACTGACCAAAAAAAAAAAAAAAAAACCCTATACACATGAGCATACCCTTTGGCAACAAGTATTGCTTTTAACAAGCAAGAGAACCATCGGGGTTGACTTTTACAGCATATACCCATCGACAACTAATAGCAGTTTTGCCTAGAGGAAGTGGTACTAAGTCCCAAGTTTGATTAATCTCGAGAGTCTTTAATTCTTCTTCTATTGCTGTCCTCCAGCCAGAACTTTGTAATGCCTCAGTGACAGACTTGGGGACATGATATTGTTCAACAGTAGTTAAAAAAGCTCGAAAAGTAGGAGACACAAAAGAGTGTGAAATAAAATTTGCAATAGAATGTTGAGTACAAGTACGTGTACCTTTGCGATGACCAATAGGAAGATCAAGATCAGATACAAGAGGAGGGTTAGCTAATGGCGGATCTAGAGCAGAAGATGATGTAGTAGCGATGGGAGGAGCCAGGGGAGCAGTAGTAGTGACACGAGGACGTTGAGTATAAGCCTGGAAAGGAGGTGGTTTCTCTATAGATACTGTTGATACAATTGTAATAGTAGACCGAATGGTGGTCACATACAAGTCTTCATCCAACTCAGACACATCAATGGAAACATTATGATAAGGAGTGGATTCAAAAAATGAAACATCAGCTGTTATAAAATATTTTCTCAGTAATGGAGAATAATAGCAATATCCCTTTTGAGTGCCCATAAACATACACTTGATTGCCTTGGAATCAAATTTTAATACTCCAAGTCGATGATTACGAACAAAACAAACACAACCAAAGATACGAGGTGGTAGGAAAAATAGTGGTTCATTAGGAAACAAAGTGGAAAAAGGAATACCACCTTGCAGAACAAAAGAAGGCATGCGATTAATGAGATAACATGCAGTTAGAACAGCATCAAACCAAAAGGTTTTCGGGACCTTCATCTCAAATAACATGGATCTAGTAACTTCCAATAAATGCCTATTCTTCCTATTAGCAACAACATTCTGTCGTGGAGTATCACGACAGGAAGATTCATATATCATACCATGTTGAGCCATAAAATCAGAAAAAGATGTGGAAAAGTACTCCTTAGCATTGTCAGAACGCAGAACTTTAACACACATGCCAAATTGAGTATAAATTTCAGATATAAATGCACGAAAAATAGGAAATAATTATGAACGATTTTTCATTAAATATAACAAAGAAACTCTGGAATAGTCATCGACAAAAGTAATAAAATATCTGAAACCCGAATTAGAAACCATATGACATGGACCCAAAATATCTGAATGAACTAATAAAAATGGAGATACTGTTCGTTTGATGACTCGAGGTGTGTAACTAACACGATGCAATTTGCAAAGTTGGCATGACTCGCATTCTAGACTAGAAAGAGATTAAAAACTAGAATCTAACTTTTGAAGACTACATAGAGAAGGATGATGTGACATCCTGAATTTTCGACTCGTCCCGAATTTATGAAATGGGCATCTCGTCAGTGCGCGTATGGTCCTTTTTCTCCGAGCTAATTACTCATGAGTTAACCAATCTATTGGCTGACGCCGTTAAGGGATATAACCGCCATAAAATCCCTAAAAGTTACCCGGTAGGTCGGATCAGACTAAAATCGCGTTCGATTGATTTTAACCATGAAATTGAATTCGTCTTCAGAAATCGGACATTTGAGCATGTCATGGTTCATTCATATGACGTCGTCTTGTCTTTCAGAGAAATTCCATTGAGTTCGAGATTTTTATGGAAAATTGTTTCGGACAATTCGGAGAACATCAGAAATTCAGATGGGCCAAATCGAATGGATTTTTGGCCTCCTTACCAAGTCGATTGGTGATGGGGATTTATAGAAATTGCGTGGGCTTTTTCCTTAGTAAAATTGGACATCAAATTGGAGAATTGGAGAAGAAAGTGAAGTCCAAAAAAATTAAGGGAAATTCGGAGCTAGGCATGGAGGGGTGCAACATTTGTCATCAAATTGGATTATTTGTTATTAAATGAGCAAGAAAGTATTGGGGAACAAGTGGATAAGCTTGAAGACTAATTGGACAGTCTAATGATGGTTTTAGATATTTGTTTTTGGACTTTTATTTTCCTCTTCTCTGGCTTCTCTCGCAAGCCAAGCCACCGACTGATTGCCCTCTTCTTCTTTGTGCGAAGCCCCTCCATCACCATGTCTAGCTCTGCTCCTGTTTCCTTTTCATTTTTCTTCATGTTTCTTTGTCCATCAAGCAACTGAATCCCTCCATTTTTCCTCACGACAGCCTCACATATTTCTCCATCCACAGAAACCATTTGCTGCCACGTCTTTCCCTTAGTCAAACCAACGAAACCCCTTCCCCATGGTTGACCGAAAGAACCCCTTGGCTACTCCACTACGATTTATTCTCCTCAGCTCCATCGAAGTCCAGCAGCGGCGAAGCAATTCCCCAAGTTGCTGCGTGCTAGCCTCCACCCACGAAGCCCCAACGCCAGCCCACCGAGTCAACAGTAGCTGATCCATCCCACCAACGTTGACTCCGTGTACGCCCGTTCCCCTGTAGCAACGCACGAAGACTGCTGCTCCTTCGCCAATCTATTCGCGCGCAACTTGGCCCGCACAAATTTAGTCCAGCGAATTTGTTTTGTGTCCAGTAAAGTTGAGAACCAACCTAATGGATTTTAGCAGCCATCTTCAACCAAGCCCACAGCCCATCTTTGGCTTTAGAGTTCAGTCCACGTGAATGTTTCAAGTCCAGCAGTCCTGTTTTTGAAGCCCGCTTCATCCAACTTTGGCCCACTTAAAGTCAGCCCAACAACCTGCAAAGCAAGCCCGGTCCAAGTCAATAACAAATCTCATTTGGACTGAGATTTGTTAGGCCAAGCGAGCTTAGTTCAAGCCTGTTGGTGTTGTCGTGAGCCCAAGTTCGACCATCGTCACGCCGTCGTTGCGATGATTCGGTCTTTGCTTTTAATCAAGTGAGTTTTACTCACTAATGCTTTCTTAGTTTGCTAATTATGCTTAAGGGTTGGTTAGATTTAATTAAGTGCAATTATGTGGTTAGATTAGAGTAGTTTAGTGATTATTAGATAATTGTGATGCATGTTAGGCAATTGAATTGTGCAATTAGCAAGTAGAGACGTACGTCTATTTATTGAATGCATCTAGGGATTTTTCCTGACTTGTTTTGGGCTTCAATCAGGCACTACATGCATAAATTGGATTTTTAGTATTTATTTATTAATTTTCGAAATTATTTAATTTCTGGAAATTAGGCAGGAAAGCTGACGACCGGAATTTTATGCTGATTATTGTGGCGCAGTCTGTTTATTTAATTGAGCTTTATTTCGTGTTGAATTGAATTATTTGTGAAAGTGAGATTTATTCTTTAATTGGATAATCTTTGGTTATTAATTGAAAATTAATCGGGCATTGGTTGATAATGTCAAAAATATTTGAGTGGACTATAGAAAATATGGAAGTTATGGAAAGCAAAATATTATATTTTGGCTAAGGCTAGCCGTGTGCCTACGCACGATATTTTATTGGGCATGATAAAAAATATGGAATTGGTTGTATGATTGGGATGGTATACTATATTGATCTACGGGCGATATGTCAGCTTAGCAGAGAGCAGTATACCTTATTAGTTTTGATGGAATATGTCGGTACACTATATCAGCCTACGGGCGATATGGCAGCTTAGCAGTTAGCAGTTAGCAGATAGCAGTATACCTTATAAGCTTAGATATAGCACTATTGGTATACTATATCAGCCTAAGGGTGATATGGCAGCTTAGCAGAGAGCAATATACCCGAGCATCTCAGAAGTGAGCTATACTATCTATTTATCAGCTTAGCAGTGAGCAGTCCTGATATGAACGAACTTTATAGATAGTATGAGATTAGCCGACCAAGAAAGGGTCGAGATGACATGTAATCGACTATGTCGATTGATCATTGCTTTGAACTGATGTCGTGAACTGATTGATTGAATTGAAATGACCGGTGAATGGTCTAACTGACATGTAATCAACTAGGTCGATTGATCGAGATATCAATCTGTGATGTGATTGCTTGGGTGCCTATTGAACTGTGCTAATATATAGGTGGAATCTGAGGCCAAGGTAAGTCCTTCGACCCGTGCATGCATAGGCAGCCCGGTTAGTGTATTGGTTTACTAATCGAGTCTTGGGGGGTAGAACTTGCTGAGACATGGTCTCAATGGTTATTGAATAACCATTTCCGGACCCTGATGAGGAACTTAGGGAGGAGGGATCTAAAGAGGAGAACCCTAAAGTGAAACCTGAGGAGGAGGAAGATTTTGAAGAAGAAGATGACCACAAGGAGGATCCTGAGTACGATCCGGATGAGGATTGAGATCACATCCTGTTTTGTGTGAACCTTGTGTTTCTGTGGACAGGTGTTAGGTCAGACCTATGTTGATGGTATTGTAAAATACTATGGGTTGTAATATGTATAGAAGTAAGGTTGTGAATTTCATTATGAAAATTGTGGCCTACTTTCCTATCCCAATGTTTTGTTGTCTGGGGATTATCTTATGCTTCCGCATGCATATTAAAATGAATGGGTCGGCGATGCGTCATGGGACGTCGCTATTAATTGACCAGGTGAGGGATGGGCACGCGTTCAAGGATTGGGGCGTGACATCCCGTTTAAGTGGTATCAGAGCGAAGTTCAAGATTGGAGTAATAAGGAGCGATGGGTCTTGGGATAGTAATAAGCAAGGCCTTTAAATTCATGCTGGTGCATGTTTGTGTTAGCTGGATGCTAAAATTGTTTGTCGTGTGTGAATCGCTCATCTTCTAATCCAGTGTGGATTTGGAAGACAAGTTTCGGTGTAAAGGTTGAATCATGAGTGAGCAGGAGCTGAGGACTCCTGGTAAGAGTGTTGTAACCTTTGTGACTCAGGGTGGAACACCGACGAGGATCAGTGCCCAAGGCGATTGAGTTTAAGCGCAGGTTCAGAGCAGCACTAGTGTAAGAGTACCGCTGTAGGTCAGTACTAGTGTAGTGGCATCGAACGATCCTTTGTTCGACGGGATCATTCAGGCACTAGTGTTCCTTGGGAACCGTTTGAGTCAGTAGACCTTGGACCAAGCCGCTATTGTTGCCGTGTCTGTTGAGGTCCAACCTGGATTGGTGGTCAGGGATCAGACTTTAGTATTTGAGTTAAGATTCAGTACATGTAGAAATGGAAATCGGTCAGGGAGAAGACTGATTTCGAGAGAAAAGTTCTATTCCACCCAACAGGAAGGGTGGGATAGTCAGGTTAGCATCAAGTCAAATGTATCATGTTGTTTCTGAGCGTGATGACGGAGATCGATCTTATGTCCTTCCTAGGACGAGAAATTGTTTGGAGTGTAGCTAAAAGGGATATCTGGACAAGAGTGGTCCTAGCAGACCGATGGGACAACCAGAAAAAGTGCATGTTGTCACTTGACCGGAGATAGAGGACTCACTAGATGGGTGCCAAACGTATGGAAGGGAGCATAGATAAATCCCATGTCCAGGTATGGCTAGAACATGCTGTGATGATGACTAGTATGGCCATCAAGTGAGGGACTGTCGGTGAAAGTCTAAGGTAGCATAGACACCGCTATTGCAACTAGGACGCCACTAGGATGGCAAAAGGGACAACAATAGAATCGACCCTGCCCCAATCAAAAGAAGAATGTTCATGGGGGGATTTTATCAGAGTAGCGCAACAGAGCCTTGGATTGCGTTTGTAGAATTTCAGTTGGTTGAAGTAAAGTGGAAGAAAGGGGAAATGCTAGCTATAGTTGGGTTTGACTAGTTGCCAAAGATCGACAAATTATGTGATCAGTTACAAAAAGTGTCGATACTTTCAAAGATCGACTTGAGGTAAGGTTATCATCAGTGGAGAACTAGGAAGGAGGTTATACCAAGTATAGTGTTTCGTACTCGATATGGCCCTTGTTAGTGCAATGTGATGCCATTGGGTCTGACGGACATTCCAACTGCGGTCATGGATTTGAGAAATCGAGTGTTCAAAGAATGTCTAGGTCAGTTGTGATCGTGTCGTGTAATGACATTCTGGTGTATTCGAGGGATGCTAAGGAGCACGAGAGATGTCTGAGAATGGTGAAGGAATTTCCATGAACTCGGTCAAGACCGAATCAGTTATCAGTGGACCATGACCGGCAACAGTATTAGAGATCAAAAACCATTTAAGTTGGACAAGTCACTATAGGAGGTTCGTGGAGGGAATCTCATCATCAGTGTCACCATTAGCTTGATTCCTAAAGAAAGGAGAAAAGTTCATATAGATAGATGAGTGTGAGGATAATTCCCAAGAGCTTAAGTAGAAGTTGACTACCGCACTTGTGTTGACAATTTCTTATGGTTTGGGAGGATACGGAATTTTTAGTGACACGTCACTTATAGGATTGGGTTGCGTGTAGATGTAATGTGGTAGAGTATTACATACACATCCTATTAGTTGATACCCCATAAGTTGAGCTACTTGGCGCGTAACTTGGAACTCGTAACATTAATTTTCTTGCTGAAGGCTTGGAGATGTTAGTTGTGTGAAGAAAGATTATGGATCTTCACTGACCAACAAAGTCTCCAGTATTTATTCTCCCAGAATGGATTGAACATGAGATAAAGCTGTGAATCAGAAATTTTGAAGGATAAGAGGGTAGTATTTGGTATCACCCTAGAATGATGAAAAAAGTCATCGATGCATTGAGTTGAGAGTCTTCATTTGTGCATATGCTGGTTAAAGTATGGACCTTACTTGAGAAAGTCGAAATTTGATTTTCAAATTTGAGGTGGGCCACCTTTGAATTTTATGGCTACCCTTAAAAATAAAAATAAAAATTGGACTGGATATTCAAGTTGGAGTCGGACGCTTCAGTTGACTGACCGAGAGGTTCAGAAGGTCTTGTGAAAGGATATGGATAAGAGAGGGGTTGACCTTCAAAATTCTAAGGATGGAATACTCAGGTTCCGAGAGAGATTGAGTGTACCTGATGATGTAGCACTCAGGGAAGAGACGTGGTCAGGAATTCACAATAGCAATTGCAATATTCGACATATAGTGCGAGGTAAGTCAGCATCGAGGTTAGCTCGAATGGTAGACCGATGTGAAGATAGTTATCGCCGGACAAGTTGCAAGTGTCAGATGTGTTAATAAGTGAAAGTTCAGTAATGCAAATCGGGAGGATTTGTATAATCACTCGAGAGTCCTGAGTGGAAGTGGAAGTGTATATGATGGAACATGTGATGGGCTTGTCTAGGAATCAGAGAGGTAATGATTTTTATTTGGGATAGTGGACGACAAACTGATGAAGTCGGCCCACTTTATCGCCATATGGAAGGATCTTGATTGGAATGGGCATGCAGAAGTGTATGTGTGTTAGATAGTTCGTTTGCGTGGAGTACTGGTGACGAACTTATATAAGATCTAGAGCCGAGGTTCCCTGTTTCAATAGAATAGTCAGATAGTTCCTTTTGAGGCAGAATAGAGCATGGTGTGCAGAACTTCAGCTTTGTTGAGATGAGATCAGAGAAAGAAAGATCATAGGCCCAGAGTCAGTTTAACAATTAATGATTGTAGTTGTTGTGATCAGAATCAGATTATAGACCGCTCAAAGCCACCAGAAAAGTTGTATCGTTGAGTATTAAAGGTCCTTAGAGTTCTAAATTGGTGATTACATCTTTCTGGAGGTATCACCAGTGAGGGGTACTTCATGCTTTGTCAAGAAAGGGAAAATTGAATTCGAAGTATGTAGGTTCCTTTGAGATTCTTGAAAGAATCAAGATCCTAATGTATTGTCTTGTGTTGTTGCCGAGGTAGGCACAAGTGCATGTCGTCTTTCATGTGTCGAGGTTGAGGACGTATGAACCTGGCCTGATCCACGTGCTAAATCTGGAAGAATTAGATGTGGACGACTAAGTGCCGTATGTGAAAAGCCCGGTTCAAATTGTAAATCAGAAGCTCGGATTCGGTGAACCAAGATAGTTCCCTTCGTCAAAGTGGTCTGACAACGCCACGAGACTGAAGAAGCAACCGGGAAAAGTGAGACTAGATGAGACGACGATACCCCCACCTATTTGTTTAAGGATTGGTAAAGGTTTAAATTTTGAGGACGAAATTTTTATAAGAGAGGAAGAGTTGTGACATCCTGAATTTTCGACCCATCTTGAATATATGAAATGGGCATCTCGTCGCCGTGCCTATGGTCTTTTTTCTCTGAGCTGATTACTCAAGAGTTAACCAATCTATTGGGCAAAGCCGTTAAGCGATATAACTGCAGTAAAATCCCTAAAAGCTACTCGGTAGGTCGGATTAGACTAAAATCGCGTTCGATCTATTTTAACCACGAAATTGAATTCGGTTTCGAAAATCGGACATTCGAGCATGTCACGGTTCATTTATAGGACATCGTCTTGTCTTTCAGAGAAATTCCATTGAGTTCGGGATTTTTACGGAAAATCGTTTCGAACGATTCGAAGAACATCGGAAATTCGGATGGCCCAAATTGAATGGATTTTTGGCCTCCTTACCGAGTCATTTGGTGATGGGGAATTATAGAAATTACTTGGACTTTTTCCTTAGCAAAATTATAGAAATGACTGATTGTTGTGGTGCAGTCCGTTTATTTAATTGAGCTTTATTTCGTGCTGAATTGAATTATTTGTGAAAGTAAGAATTATTCTTTAATTGGATAATCTTTAGTTATTAATTGAAAGATAACCGGGCATCAGTTGATAATGCCAAAAATATTTGAGTGGATTATAGAAAATGTGGGAGTTATGGAAAGCAAAATATTATATTTTAGCTAAGACCAACCATGTGCCCATGCACGATATTTTATTGGGTATGATAAAAAGATGGAATTGGTTGTATGATTAGGATGGTATACTATATCGACCTACGGACAATATGTCAGCTTAGCAGAGAGCAGTATACTGGTATACTATATCAGCCTACGGGCGATATGTTAGCTTAGCAGAGAGCAGTATAACTTATTAGTTTTGATGAAATATGTTGGTATACTATAGCAGTCTATGGGCGATATGGCAGCTTAGCAGAGAGCAGTATACTTTATCAGCTTAGATTGAGCACTGTTGGTATACTATATTAGCCTAAGGGTGATATGGCAGCTTAGCAGAGAGCAATATACCAAATCATCTCAGAAGCAAGCTATACTATCTATTTATCAGCTTAGCAGTGAGTAGTCATGATATGAACAAACTTTATAGATAGTATGAGATGAGCCGACCAAGAAAGGGTCAAGATGACATGTAATCGACTAAGTCGATTGATCATTGCTTTGATATGATGTCGTGAGCTGATTGATTGAATTGAAATGACCGGTGAATGGTCTGACTGACATGTAATCAACTAGGTCGATTGATCGAGATATCGATTTGTGATGTGATTGCTTGGGTGCCTATTGAACTGTGCTAATATGCAGGTGGAATCTGAGGCCTAGGTAAGTCCTCCGACCCGTGCGTGCATAAGTAGCCCAGTTAGCATATTGATTTACTAATCGAGTCTTAGAGGGTAGAACTTGTTGAGACATGGTCTCAATAGATATTGAATAACCATTTCAGGACCCCGATGAGGAGCCTAGGGAGGAGGGATCTGAAGAGGAGAACCCTAAAGTGAAACCTGAGAAGGAGGAAGATTTTGAAGAAGAAAATGACCACAAGGAGGATCCTGAGTACAATCCGGATGAGGACTGAGATCCTATCCTGTTTTGTGTGAACCTTGTGTTTCTGTGGATAGGTGTTAGGTCAGACCTATGTTGATGGTATTGTAAAATACTATGGGTTGTGCTATGTATAGAAGTAAGGTTGTGAATTTCATTATGAAAATCGTGGCCTACTTTCCTATCCCAATGTTGTCTAGGGATTATCTTATGCTTCCGCATGCGTATTAAAATGAATGGGTCGGCGATGTGTCCTGGGATGTCGCTATTAATCGACCAGGTGAGGGATGGGCACGCGTTTGAGGATCGGGGCGTGACAATAACAAAGATGACAATGGATTTGATGTGGGGACGCAACACTTGAGCAAGCAATTGAAGAAGCATCTTCAAGGACATACATCCCCCTTCCTCACGTCCTCTACCAATCGTCTTCTTCATAACCAGATCCTGGAAAATACAAGAATTAGGATAAAAAGTTACTAAACACTGAAAGTTTTTGGTTAACTTACTAACAGACATGAGGTTAAATGAAAATTGTGGACGATAAAGCATTGAGGACAATGGCAATGAAAGAGTTGCGTTAACTGTGCCAATTCCCTTAACATGTGTAGGTGATCCATTGGCTAGAGTGACTATGGATAAAGATGGAGAAAGAGAGGAAAATATACCTTAAAGACCTGACATGTGATCAAAAGCCCTTAAATCAATGATCCAAGGATGAGAAGTAGCCGAAAGGCATGCAGTAGCATTACTTGTCTGTGCCAAAGTAGTAGTGGAAGAAACAAGTTGTGAGATTTGAGATTGTTTGTACCGAGCATATTCCTCACTAGACATAACCACAACCTTGTCTTCAGATGACTGTGGAGTAGAGTCAATATTAGACACTGTATTAGCGAACTGGTTCTATTGCCCTGATCTCCCGTGTAGCTTGTAGCAAAATTTTTGAATATGACCAGGTTTGCCACAATAATGACAAACTCGTGTAGTCCCCGAATTATCAGTAGATATGTGGAATTGTCCATAAGGATGCTGATTACCTTGACCTTTCCCTATTCTTATGCCTCGACCTCCTCGTCGGACACCACACCCACTATATCCACCACAGTTTCCTCCATCACTCCTATTACCACTACCAGTTCGAGTCTAGGACACAAGAGCTGAACTCCCCACCATAGATGTAGTATCCTGAGAAGACTCATGAGATACTCAAAGAACTCGAGCAAATGTATCTATGAGTGATGCTATATTCTCTCGTCCAAGAATCTGAGACTTAACAGTTTCATATTCAGAACCAAGACTTCCTAAGAATCCCATTACAGCCAATTGTTCCCTTTGACGTTGCATTTGTTGAACATTAGTTGAAATAGGGAGAACGGCATTCAACTTCTCATACAATCTCTTAAAGTCTGTAAAGCACTTGGTAATAGAGTGTCCCTTCCTTTCAAATTGATAAAACTCTTACGATAGCTCATAAATCCGTGACAAATTATCTTGGCCAGAATACAACACATTCAAATACTCCCATAGTTCTCTAACCGTATCAATATGAGTTACCATGTCAACTACATTATTCTCCATAGAATTCAGCATTTGACCAAGAGTACGTGCATCAACACCATCCCAAGTTACATCATCTCTGGGCCTAAACTCAATTAAGTGTCTATGTTGATTCTTGCCTGTCAAAGTAAGCTTCACGATTTTCTTCCATTGGTGGAAGTTAGCACTACTTGCGAGCTTCTTATCAATAATTCGATTAGACGAAGAGGAAATCACCTTACTCACTATAGTATTATTCTTCTCAGGATCTACTTCAATTGTACTCTTCGAGTGATCACCCATTTTCCAAATAATAATAAGCAAACTTTGACCTTAACTTTCGTCAAACAACTCAGCCTCAATAATTTAATAACCCAATATTACCACACAAGATCTCCCCAACCCACATAAAGTAATAGAGACTACCACCAATTCACAGACCCTCAAATTAACAAATGTATAATCTGAAAATGGTCAGTAAACTTCCCAGCCATCAAAGATGAAGCAACACAAGCCATAGAAACTCTAGAAGATCAATGTAAAGGGACAAAAAATAATTTCTCCTTTCAGTCACAAAGAAAACACCTTAGAATCCTTTCTTGCATGAGGGCACTAGTGCCTGTGCTTTGCGCTCCATTATATGTTGTCTGTCCTCATGCAAATCAAGCAAGTCAACAACCAAAATTTGCCTAGCAAGTCGTATGAGATCTGATGGAACTGTGCGACCAAAATCAGCGACCAAGCGAGTGGTGTGGGTCAAGCGATGGAGCTGCGAGATGGTGCCGCACCAACTGTGCGAGGGTGCCGCACCAACTATGCGAGGGTACCGCACCAACCGCACGAGCGACGTGGGTCACACGATGGAGCTATGCGAGCTGCACAAGTTGCGTGAGCCGCACAAACCGTGCGATGGAGCCGCACAAAAGGTCAAGAAAGAATAGTGCAAGAAAGAGAGAAAGAATGAGACACTCAACGGTGACAAACCACGGTGGCGACGGCCGACTATTCCGGCGAGTCAACGGCGGCGAGTGGCTGCTCGGTCGACTAGGGTTAATCCCTAGGCTCTGATACCATGTGAGGAAAACGTACATCATATTATTCAATAAAGTTATACACACACACACACACACACACACACACACACATCAAAATAAACCCTAAAAGTGGTAAAGACCCATTTACCCTTCTTACTTCTAACAATAGGAATCTTCATGATTTCGCTTCCTCTTTTCTTTACCTCTAAACTCTCTATGACAAGTTTATTGAGATGGTTGATGGACTGGGCATATACATATATAGGGTTAGAGATGGGGGAAGTTCAATGAATTTTTCGCCTATATTTTTCGAGATTCCTAAAAAAAAGATAAAGAAAAGAAAAGGGTCTGGGCTGGGAAAAATACTGGGTGTCATCGTTGTACACAAGAGTGATTTTGATAGAAAGGCAGGTGGCTAGTCAAGAGTTGATCACCTAAAGCAACATGCCTGGCTGGATTCTGGGAAAAAGACTCATTTATGTGATCCTAGGAAAAAAATTGAGTCATGATCCAAATCCCAATTTAATGACAAAAAGGCTTTAGCAAGTAGATAGATTATGAACTTCTTTCTCATGTCTATCATAAAGAAAAGCACAGGGTGGTCTTCTTTAGGGTTGTTGCGGACTAGTTCATTCAATCGAAGCGTAGGGCCCACTTATTCGGCATTCATGCTTCGGTGTTCCAATCCCTCAGTTAACCTACTTTCTTCAGTTGGTTCAGCCCAATTTAATCCAACAACAGTGAGCTACAACAATCGTTAAAGAGCCCAACATAACTAGGTTGTATCTATGTGAGTTCGTTTGTTCTATGTCTGATAAAATAAGCACTCTTCTTTTCGGGAAAGTATCAGGGAAAGCTCCCCTCTATTACAAAGTTCACCAAAAAGGTCAGATTTGCATCAAAACAGGAGTTCCCAAGTGTTATGTCCACTATGAGTGAAAAATGAGACATCATACAAATCAATCAGGTGGTCGGGATATCCGTTTGGAATGTTTGGTGTCAATTAAAATCAAGACTTTTCTTCTCCTTCTTATTTTCATATTTTTTGACAGATTTATCAAGATTTCACATAATGAGTCAGATTTGCAGCAAATCAGGAGCTACCAAGTATCATGTCAATGTGAGTTTGCTTTTCATCTTCCACCCATTGTTTGTGTTGGATTTCAAAAGAGCTTGTAGACTAGACAATGATTGAACATCTAGCAGGGTTGTTGAGTTTGGAATTATGACCACAAAGCGTAAAATCAACCTAAGAGCATATAAGAAAGTAGAATTATGCAGGATTGAACTACCAAATTGCACCTTGGTTCATTCTTTTCAAAACTTAAATTGTTGGGCAATCATCACATTAGAAATTTGCACCTAGAAAAAAGTTGGTGATTCCCTAAATGAAGGTTACCTTACATTCTAATAATAATAATTATTAGCAAAATAGACATGATTTAAGGGAGAAAAATTATGTTTAAGAAAAGTGACTTGACAATGAGTCACGCTTTTTGCACTTCTCGTCCAGCTCAAACACTTTTTTTTTTAATAGTGTATTGTCCATCTTACCCATCGCTTTTTCCTTATTTAAATGTTGTACTCCACATGGTCAAATGTAGGGGCCATGTGGGATCCTCTTTTGAATTTATTTCTTCTTTCTCTTCCACCTTTCTTTCTCTTGTCCTCGCTTGTGTTGAAGCGTATCCTCCAACACCTCCATGCACACCAACAATTGGGCAATCTCACAAAGCCTCACAAGCTTCCTCTCTACCTCACCATCGTCCCTTGAAACTCTTGGAATTTCTAGTAGAATCCCCTATGCCAACACGATCTTCCTCTTGATATGGACAAAAGTAATTTCCTTTTTGATTGTTGAGTAATTTTGCTGGGTTGAGTTCTAATGTTTTAAGACAAAATGGACAACTTGTTCTTTAGTATTCTTGACCTATTTAAGAATACTGTTATATCCTATATTTGAAGCATTTGTTTCAACTATTTTGAAAGTAGATGGATCAGCTAGGTGTAAGCATGGTATTTCCTTAACATGAATATTTATTTGTTTGACAATATTTGCATGGATTGAAGTCCATGGTGGAGAATCCTTTTGTAACCTTTAGTGTAAAGGTTTATAAATAATATTTATATTGGAGAAGAAATCTATAATATAATTGAGATTATCTAAGAATCTTTGCAATTGGATTTTGTCTTTAATCTCATCCTATAATTTATCAGTAAATGAGATTGATCTTTTTTATGGGAATTATGGTGCCTAAACAAATATAATGACCTAGGAATCTAATTTTGGTCTGGAAGAGTACAATTTTAGTAGGAAATACTATTAAATCATTTTGTATGATTATTTTTATAAAGGTAGATATATGTTTGAAATGTTGTTCTAAATTGGGGGAGAAAACCAATACATCATCCATATAGACTAGGATGTAATCTAAATAAGGATTGAAAATTTCATTCATGATTATTTGAAATTATGAAGGGGCATTCTTGAGACTAAATGGCATAACATTCAATTCATATTGACAAAAAGGGACAGTAAAAGCTGTTTTATATTGATCCTTTTTATTGATTTGTATTTGCCAAAATCCTAATTTCATGTCAAATTTTGAAAATATTTTTTATCTACATAATCTGTTTAACAAGTCCTTTTTGTTGGGTATTGGATACCTTATTCATCTAAGGGTTGTATTCAAAGTTTGATAATTAATAACTAACTTGGGAATGGGAACACATTTTTCTAATTCAACATTTTTATTGACATAGAAAACAGAACAACTCCATGATTATTGACTTTTCCTAATGAGTTTTTTTGCTCAAAAGATCTTGTATTTCTATTTGGCAAAATTTTAAAACTTCTTGATTCATTTGTGTCGGACGAGCTTTTGTAGGTATTTTATTTTCAGAAAAATCTTATTCATAAGATAAATCTACAATATGCTTTTTTTTCTTTCCCAAAAAGCATTAGGTAAGGTGGAACATATAGTTTTCTCTACATGTTTTTGTAGGGATGTTATTTTATCTTTGATGTTTGTTTTAGAGGATTTTCTTCTATTTTTTTTATTTTAATTATGAGTCTTCTTTTAAAAATTTAAGCTAGTTTTCTTTATCTTTTATAAGACAATTTATTTCTAAAATTGAATGTTCTTATAAGATATTTAGGTTTCTCATTTGTGATTTTGTTATAAAGTCAAATGTGCTTTTCCTATTTAAAGCATGAATTTCAATTCCTTCATTTGTTACTGTAAAATGTTGAATTAATTGTATGAAGGGTGTTTCTAGAATTACTTCCTGTGCTTTTTTATAAGACATTTGATTTTTTTTTGTAAGACATTTGATTTTTTTAATTATTATTAAGGCTTCTAACAATTTACATTTAATATTTAACTTGTCTCATAAGGCCGATTTTAATGATTCAAATGTTTTATCGAAGTATTTTGTTGGAACAAGGATTTCTTTGATACAATTGAGATTTGCCCATGTATCAAAGAGTATTGTTGTTTCAATAATAACTTCATTATTGATTCTTATCGTTATGTTTATTATCCATTTAGATGTTATTTCTGTTAATAGCATTAAAATGTTTTGATTAGAAGTATTAGTGATTTCATTTTGATCTTCTAATTTTGATTTTCCCTTTGTGACGAGAGATTTTATATAAGAGATTTCTTGTTTCAATTCTATTTGTGCAGCCTTCAAGGCTTGTATTTCTAATTTTGTTGTTTTATTTTAATTTTGAGATCATTAATATTTATTGGCCTAGACTGGTTTTATTTATTTATTTATTATTTCTATTAAGAATAGCTTTTAGATTATGAGAAGTATTAGGTTTAGAAGTAATATTCATTGAAAATTGAAATCTATCTAAGTATTCTATTTTGGCTTTCGGTTCATCAGTAGTGCTGAGGAGGAATTCTTTTTCTTTTGTCAACATATTTATTTCAGGATTAGATTTATCAAGAGAGGCATCTTCATATTATGATTTTGAAGAGATTTCTATTTCATTTATTTGAAGACATTCTTCTTCAAGAAATTCACCATAAGAGGTATCATCAGTTTCTATAAGGATGTCATTTAATTGGTATAAAGTATTATCATCTAATGAGAGTTCATTTAATCTTTTACTAATTCTACAATGTTTTGAAATATATCCTTTTCTACCATGTTAGTAACATTTAAGATCTTTAAAAATTTTCTTATTAGTTTATGGTCTATTTTGGTGTCTTCATTTATTTTTGTGAAGTTGTGATTTGTTACAGTGTTTTTTTTTTTTCTTTTAAGAAGGACAAGTTCTTTTGCATTTTGATTTTGACTTTTCATTATAAGAAGGGTCGTATTGGGCATAGAAATCTCCTAAACTTCTAAAAGATTGTTCTTCTTTGAGTTGTCTTTGTAATTTGATTTCATTACACATTTGTGTTCCTTATCTAGTATCTACAAACGTAAGAGACTATTTCTTCGTATGAAAGTAGATCATAAGGTATTCGATCACTTTGTATTCTTCTCTAATCCTATCTCTAACTTGGTCACATATTATTTAGGGTAAACCTACTAAGATTTTAATATATATATATATATATATATATATATAATTGAAAGTGCATGACTTTATTGATGTCAAAGATCTTTGGAGTCGATTTTTTTTTTTTTCCAATCTTATTGACCTTAGTTCCATAGGAGCAAGTCAGAAAGATTTAGAAATAGAACCATCTGATTTGATTCATTCTCAATAGCCATGAGATGATCATCTTAGGGTGATCCTTTTGTTGACGGATGCTCCTATTACACTCGTAGTCTCTAACAAATCCTTTTGTCACATGACCCCAAGCGAAAAAATGCACAGGTTGCACAATTTCAAGCAAACTAGATCTAGACAAGATGCAAGCATCACACAAGGGCCACTTAAGTTGTATGCCCTAGGCGATGGGCCACCAAGGTTGTGTGACCTTAGGCAAGGTGACGCTAGTGCCACCTGAACCTAAGCAATCGCACATCAGACTTCCTCTTGCTCCTCCAAGCTACCTCAATGAATCCTAGGTCTAAAGGTAAGAGACTATGAATAATGCAAAACCAAAGAGTAAAAGCGAAATTTTAGTTTCTGAGGATAAGAAAGGGAACTGAAAAAAATCCATTAATCCTTAAGAGGAGCTTTTGGAGAATGTCGTAAAGACAAAGCAAGGATGGTCTGTCTTTAGCTTTGGGCTTTTGCTAATGCAAGCTTTGAGATAAAATGGTTCAAATTTTTTTACCAAACACCACAACTTTATGATGCTTCATTCATTAAAGATGCAGAGGTTGCCGCAGTAATAGAGGAGGATGAATGGAGATGACCATCCCCAAGATCAAATGAATTGCTTGAAATCCAAGCCGCAGTTTGTGTTGTGCTTCCACCAGCTACAAAAGAAAAAGTGATTTTCCTGGGTGCTAACATGGAAGATCTAACCAAAAGGAGGCTCAGAAGCTGCTAAAACCTGAAGGGACCAAAATTCAGTGGCATAGGCTCATTTTGTGCTGCCCTAATATCCCATAATTTTGCGTTTATAGCTTGTCATATTAAACAAGCTACAAACAAAAGATAGAATGAAGTAGTGGAGTTCTATTAATGGTGTAGGTTTGCTCTGTAAGCAAGACGATGAATCTTGTGATCATCTGTTCTTTTATTTGTATTTTCATTTTTTAAGGCAGGTTTGGGATAGAGTCATGGTTTTGTTGCATATGAATAGGCAAGTAGAGGATTGGCCATATGGGCTCTCTTGGGCTCTTCCATTCTTAAAGGGCAAAAGCTTAAAGATTGTCCTAATAAAACTAGCATGTTGTGCCACTATATATAGCATTTGGAAGGAGCAAAATATGGTTCTTCATGGGCAAACCACTCCATGTAAACAAGGTTTTGGCAGGCAATTTGCTTATGGATCAGACCTGCCTTTGAAGCTTTAATAAGTGATGGAAGGAGAGTAGCGGATGAAGTTAACAATCTATATTTTAAATGGAGAATCCTGGATTAGATTGTCATCCGAGCCTTTGTGCTTTGCATTTCCTTGTTCTTGTAGAAGTATTAGTTTTTCTCCTCAGCTAATATGTAAAAAGGGACTCGAGCCATCAAGCCATTTTGCAAGGGGATTCTGGGTGTTGGGCTTTGTAATTCAGCTTGGGACTTTCTTTTGGACATTGGGGTTCGATGATTTAGGTTTAAGGTTGGGCCTATTGGCTCTTGGGTTTGTGAGGGTTATCTGACTAATTCTGGGCTTGTATTGGGAAGGAGTCCTCCCATTATCTGGGTTTTGGGCAATAAAGTAAAAGAGAATTCCTAATTGACATTAGAAGTAAGGGTAAATGATACAAATGATTTTTGAACTTTGATCTAACGTACAATGTGATCCATGAAATTTAAGTTTGCTCAATATGGTCATTGAACTTTAGTTTAATATGAAATATTGTTCATGAACTTTTAATTTGTTTAATGTTGTTCCTAAACTTTAGTACATGTTCAATTTAGTTCTGAACTGTATGTACATGTTCAATATATCGCCTTGTGCAAAGAGGTGAGTTTTGAAGCGTTGGATAGTTCCATTGAATTTTTCCTTAACTTTAAAATCCATTTAGAACCAACTAAACTTTTGGAAGGATTAGTTTGTATAAGATCCCATGTATGGTTGACAAACAAGGCATTCAAAAATTCATAGTGGGTCAAAAGAAAATGGCAATAGAGTGGCACATTGATGTTCCTTAGTGAAAGAGTGAGAGTGAATAAAAAAAAATTGGGTTTAGAAGTTCTAGATTTGTCACGAATCTGAATAGAATGAGTGGGAAGAAAAGAAACATAAGTATAGGAGTTTGACATAGATGTAAAGAGGATTTGCACGTCTATTGCGGGAGGAATTCAATCGAGAGAGAAGTTAGGTTGGGACACAGTAATTGGGGTCAAAGGAGAGGCGGCGAAGGGGAAAAAGAAATAAAAGCAAGTTGGTGGGCAAAAAAAAGGACGGAGCGAGGTTAGGAGGTTAGGCTAGATAAGAGGAGATAGGCCAAGGAGTTTGAGTAGGATAGGGGAGAGAGCGTCGGATAGGGGTGATCAGGTCCAGGGTGGGTAGGGTCTAGACCTGGACCCTGTACTCGACCCTGTTATAACCGATTCTCTTTTTTTGGACCCTGTACCAGATCTTGTTTGCATTAGACCCTGTTTGCATTAGACCTTGTTCCCGACCCACCTTGTTTTTCCGATTTGGGAATAGGGTTAAGCCTATTTATATTGGAACCTGTTTTGCATAAAAATTGAAATATGACAAGAATTGAGCTGCAATTATTGAAGTACCATGGCTTTTTAACAACAGTGGAGGCTTTTCTTCCTGACTAGCTTGATAAACATTATTAGATGGAGGATAGAAGTATGCATAAGCATTTTGACCAAGATCTTCAGTTGGAAATTTAATCAGCTCTGGCAAGCTGAAATAAGACTGGTACTTCAAACTGTCCGATGAAGAGGACCATATAATCCAAAAATCAATGACTTTTGACTTTTCGTCATTAAAAGTCACATGTAGACAATAAACAAAAGGAAATTATAACAACAATGAGAAACACTAATTACTGCAGCACAGTCCACACTTCACTAAATATGAGGAGATTACTATGGTAAAGTATTGCAAGCACCATAGCCACAGATATTGGAAGTACTCCTGATGCTCCCTCAACCTATAGGCAATTGTTTCTTGAAGTCTGCAAAAAAAGAATGTGCACAATATACCAATCCATCAGCTTAAAAAAATTAGTAACAGCAATTCGTCACAAAGAAGGTATTGAACATACTATGTCTTGTATGTTTGTGAATGGAATGCCAAGCAATGATAATGAGCTCTGAAGAACGTCAATAATTGCAAGATGAGACCTTCCCCTTTGCCTGCAAGCAAATTCTAAATAATTGATATGGAGAATCATACAATAATTTGTATTTCGATAATGTTAACACCTTAGATCATCACATGGAAGAAAGCTCACCTGTAGCTGCAAGCAATCAGGGTCTTCTATTTGTTGCTCTGGATAACTTCATAAGAGTTCATACCGAAAACCCATAATGGCCTAGCAAACTCAGCATTTGACGGATAAAGAGGCAGGACTTCATTTGTAGATTCAATCTGTTGAATCATGAAGCACATAAAAGATACAATTCAGTTCCTTTCCAACCACATCATTGATAATGCTATGAGTGTATAAGTAGCAGTTGAAAAAAGAGCTCACATATGTAACGATTATTCAATCACCTGTAGAAAATCTATAACTAAATAATTTATCCTCATTTATAATTTTCACGGTGTGACATCCAAAAGCCATACTATATGACTAATGCAGTCTAAGTCTGGATGGAGTTTGATATGGAAATTATGGAGATTAACCATAATTACGGTATAAATCACCATGTGGAAAACCTGCTTTGGAATGGTTACCATAAAAAAATGATCGCTAGGAAAGATCTTCAATGACATGAAGCACCTAAAATATCTAGACTATTCAAAGTCGATAAGCATGAACTGCAATGGCCCAGGGTTAAGATCTTACCCACTTATAGAGATTCCAAAATCCATTATGTCTATCTGTAATGAAAAATAGTTCACATGCATGTGTTCAAAGCACAATGTGATGTCTAGCACAATTTCAAGCCACTTCGCTATGAAATTTCTTTCTACGTTTTCACTGAGACATTACATGTCCACAACTTATAATGTAATATAGCTTTAGCAAGCCAGACTCAATCATCCAAGCAGAGCGAGACAGAAGAAAATTCGCAAAAATGTTGGATATAGATCACCTCACGAGTAAGAAGAGACATACCAGATGACTCCATATACATATCATGGATAATACATGATTAAGAGACATTATAACATGAAAGTACCAATAGAAAAAATTGTAGTGTCATTTTTTTCAACTTGTTAAAAATAAGACCAACATGCTTAAATCATCATGAAAGCAACATAATAAAAAAAATTCATCAAGGTGACCCTTATTTGTTATTCAGGTAGATCGGCTAGAATTGGGAATAAGCCATTTACATTCGACGATTATTTTCGGGGATCAGGTTCCTCTTTTGTTCATTCACAACATAGTAATACTAGATCTTACATTTCTTCAGCATCAAAGAACATCCGGTGACAAATGGACTTGTACCATTGAATGAGAAATCAATTTGCACCATTCAGTAATTTTGATCTGAGCCAAAAGACAAAAGTACCTTTTGGAGACCATTTAGGCTCAATTGGTGACTCAACATGTTTAGGATCATGACCAACAACACAGACACGCTTATAAATATCTTTGCATGTAAGTATTAAGAAAATCAATAAGACAAGGCAACAATGGCATACATCAGTTGCTCGCCTTGTTGATCATATTCCATTGCCCTATCAACGGACCAATCATCGCATCTCGACCACTTCCATGATATTTAAGTTGCAACAATGGCATACATTAGTTGCTGAAACCAGAAAAAACATAATGCAACAACTTGAGGCATTCGGTTTCTCACAAGAAAGATGTGCAACAACTTACCATTGGTGGTGGCATAACACGAGCCTCAACGAGAGCAAGTTCCTTTCTCACCGACATTCCAAAGAGAAATCAAACACAAATAACCCTCTCCCTCCACCCAAAACACATGCTCACCGACAGTAACCCACACATACAAGTAAGGATAAAACAAGTACCATTTTAGTTCCTGCAGATTTCACAGATATGAACTTTGTTTTGCCTTTTTTCCTCTACACAATGTAGATGCATTCATAGGTTCTTGACACGATATGAACAAACAGATTATGCATAATTGTAGCTACTGAAAATAATACTTGTAACAAATTGCTCAAACCCATTAAACATAGTTTAATCAAAGTATCAAATGTCTTCCTCGACTGAACTAGTTGCATATATTCTAGACCAATATTACAAATCCAAGAGCAACTTGGCACTTTAAAAACATCAAAGCCTGATCAGGCCTTAAGCATGTAGCAGTTAAAACGTCGTTTATTTCCTGTTGAACAAAACAGCCATGATCAGTCAAGCAATTTAGCCAATTAACAAGTTGTAGGACAATTTTTGACTGATCACATATCAACCTTGTCCTTGATGCGCTCGATCTTCTTCTCCTTCTTCGGCCTTGCGTTCCACATGGTACAAAATCTCTGACAAAAACCTAAAATTCATATATAAAGAAAAATCAACAAGAAATCATACTCTAGAGACATGCAAAAGTTATGATTTAACAAAGTCTATTTACTTACCACAAAATTGGAGTTTCCACAAAATGAAGTTTATTTTCCAATGATAATGTCCTTGGTAAGACAATCCAAATCTACAATTTTTTTTTTAAAAAAAAAAGAGAGAAATTAAATAAGGATTCACTTAATAGATAGTTATGCGAATGAACTACAAGATAGAAAGAAATATATATAACTTACTCGCCTCAAACTTTTCTGCATTCTCGATGCACTCTTCAACATTAATTGGCACGCGAATAGCTCTCAACCAATATTGAGTACAAATTAAACCTTTCACCCCTCTAGGATTCAAAGAACTTCGAAAGCCATCAAGTACACGTCCCGATGTACTAAAAGTCAACTCTAAAGCAACGGTAGTCACGGGAATAGACAAAATATCTTGAGCCATCAAAGATAAGATTTTATACTTTGGCCTAGTATTCTTCCACCACATCAAAAGATCAATATTAAGGATATGTTCACTTTCAGCTTCAAGATATCAATCAAGCTCAAATTTTTTTTCATCCAACACTCTTTTCTTCATGTGGAGAAAGCTTTTGTGTCAAGCATCGATTTCACAATCATTGTCATCAATATCAACATTGGAAGCACTACTACTATTACTCACACTTGAATCACCAAATTTTTCTTTACTAGAAGAGCCAACAAAAGATCACTCATAAGATTTATACCAATTCTCCAAGGTGACCTTCACTTTATCATGCATCTCATCAATTTTTGTTTCATCATCATAGATTTGTTCAAAACAGAACTTTACATAATTCAACTTCTTTGTAGGATCCAATGCAACCACAATCAATGCCATCATATTAATTTTATCCAAACTCCCATAATTATTGTCAAACTTTTCTTTCATTTTTAAACCCATAGCTTGAAGCTTTGGGTTTAAAGAATTTGTCACATTATTCAAATACTTATACAACATAGCTATCCCCTCAAAATAATCATTGGAAGTAACATATGAACTACCCGACATCCTTTTGGTTGTATCATAAAACCATCTTAGAAATTTAGAAAGAATGATGGAATTTTCCCAATCTTCATCTTTAGGAGGATCATTGTCAATTTCCCTTAAGAAAAATAAATCTTCATCTTCCATTCTTTTAAAAGCTTTCTTGAACTTTATGGCGGTGTCTAACATCATGTAAGTAGAGTTCCATCTAGTGGCAACATTAAGACAGACCGAACCTTTGTATGCAATCCTCTCACTCTCAATGCAAGCTTTGAATGTCTTAGCTCTCGCCGGAGAACTCCTCACATACCTAACTATGTTTTGGATGCGTGCAATAGAATCACGCACCTCATTCAATCCATCTCTTACTATCAAGTTAAGTATATGAGCAGTGCATCTAATATGTAAAGTATCGCCATTCAAAATAAAAAATCCTCTTTCTAAATTTTTTTCTTTCAAATAACTAACGGCCACACCATTTGAACTTGCATTATTCACTGTTATTGTGGACACCTTCTTTTTTATTCCACAATCATAAATGCAGTTCTCCAACATTTTCCTAATCTCTTTACCCTTGTGACTATGCACCACCACAAAATTAATTATTATTTTTTGCAATTGCCAATTTTCATCAATATAATGTGCAGTAAGACATAAATACTTCAAGTTTTGAATGGAACTCCACATATCCATTGTAAGTGCAATCATAGATTCAAGCTTACCAAAGTAAGCTTTCAAACAAGTCCTTTCACTTAGATATAACTTCATACAATCTCTTGCCATTGTAAATCGTGAAAGATGATGGAAAAGAGGTTGCAATTCATTAAAAAAATCACGAAAATCAACACGCTTAACCATGGAAAATGGTTGTTCATCAACAATAATCATCCGAGCAAGCATATGCCTACAACGTTCTTGATCAAACTTCCATGTTGTTAAGACACTAGCACCACTAGTAGTATTTTTCCCTACCTTGCCCACCACATCTTTGTCACGTGATGCAAACAACATTTGCTTTTTATCTGTACGAGGATACTTTTTACACTTTCTCAAGTGCTTCCACATAATTGAGGTTCCATGATCAACATTATACACATAATTCATCCCACAATGAAAGCACCTCACCTTAACTGTTTTCTATGTTTTCTCATTTATAATTCTCGAAAAATTATCCCAACAATTTGATTGATTATCTCGCTTTTTACCCGAAGGAGGATGAGAGTTAGGTACCATCACCTTGTTTGCCGTGCCCATGGTTGCAGGTTCCACTTCATCAACTCCATGGAATGGCAATTCCATGAGCGGACTCATTTCATTATGTCCCCCACTTCCATTGATATGTCTTTGTCTTGATCTATTGACTAAAAACTGAAAATAAATTATATAATATTAGGATTCTACAAAAACATATTAGTTTCATAGTAAATCAAATCTCTCAATCACTGAAACCCAGCAATGAATCATCCTAGGTCTCTCATTATACAGTCAAGATACCAAGCCAAAGATAAAGTTCAGCCATATGCAGACTTCGGACCAAAAAAAAAACAAAAAAAGAAAAACAAACCATCTAGCTTCATAGGATAGAAAGAAATGAAGCAAACCTTTTGAACATTTAGGTCATGCAAGAGAATGCATAAGTCTTAATATTTATGAGATGTTCAGAAGCAAAATTAGGCGAATATAATGCACAACTTTGTCAACTCATTCCTAAAGTTGATTTTATATGCAGAGGCAACCCTGTTCACATTATAAACCAGTCCAACCGCCAAAAAATATTCGACAATTGAAAGTCTTGACCAGCAGCTGCATCATATCAATTCTGAAGCACTATGGTGCTACATCATTTTTAAATTTTTGGAATTCCACAGAATTAAACCTTTAAACCTAAACATAGGATTCACCGATTGTATAATTTGAAAAAAATAATAATATGGCCATGAGCTGACACCATAGCAGCTTTTAGATGGTCTTAGGACTCATAGCAGTTAATTAAATTCCAACGTCATGCACGGCACATATCAGCATCAACGAGCTGTAGAAGCCGACCATCAATAACAAGAATCAACGTGTTCTTGCCAAAATGCTTGCGAAATATGCCATTGTCGTGCCCTAGTTCTGGACAGTGGACTCCTACAGAAGCCCAAAGCAAACTTCAAAAACTCGACACAAGTCGGAAGCACCCGAGAGAGAAAGAGAGACCTTGGAACCGGGTGCGGAGTCTGCGCACGGCGTCAAGGGGTGCGCGGCGCGGCGGTGGCGAACCCAGCGACGGCCGGCGGTGGTGTTCTCCCATTGACGGATCATCCGTATCAGCCCAAAGCAAACTCCAAAAACTCGACACAAGCCGGAAGCACCCGAGAGAGAGAGAGAGAGAGAGAGAGAGAGAGAGAGAGAGAGAGAGAGAGAGAGAGAGAGAGAGAGAGAGAGAGAGAGAGAGAGACCTTGGAACCGGGTGCGGAGTTTGCGGACGATGTTGAGGGGGTGCGCGGTGGCGATGGTGGCAAACCTGGCGACGGCTCCGGCGGTGGCGTTCTCCCACTGATGGATCTAGCGATGGGGTGCGACGAAGGAAAAGCAAGTCTGCGGGTGTGAGTCGTGACCGTGTGAGTGTGAGAGGTAAAGAAGATAGAAACGAATTAGGGTTTTGATTTGGGGCTACCTTAAAAACTGGTTCTCAAATTGGTTCCTAAACTGGTCTGGTCAATCCGGTTCCCGGGCAGGTAATCCCTTGGAACCGATTCCTAGACCGGTTTAAACAGGGTCTGAATTTTGGGAACTAGTTCCAAGACCGGTTTCAACCGAAACTGGTTCCCAACCCTGTTTTCTGGGTGGGCCGGATTGGAAACCAGGTAAACCTGGTCCAGTTACACACCCCTAGCATTAGAGGAGCGAGAAGAAATAATAAATTGATTGAATGAAACAAAAAATGAAGGGGCTGATACTAAACAGTGGGTTACAGGACAAAGAGTTGAAGGATTATATAAAAAGAAAAAAAAATCCTCTAATCAAGCCAAGCATAACGACTGATAAAAGCACGACCACTTGATCGATCGATACAACAATAGCTTTTGTGATTCGACACGTACTCAAGAAATACCCATGATACAAAATAAGGTGCTAACTTGTGAGAAACACAATTAACTAAACTAGAACCCGAATAAAAAGTGGAAAGAATAAATGTCATAGATGATAGGATTGGGAAATCGATTAGTAGTGTAAGTAGTAACAAAGAGCATCAACCCAAGAAAGCATATGAGCATAGATTAATAAGGATCAAGATATTTCCACTAAGTGTTTTCCGTTCTGATGGGCCATTTTGAGATGGTTCCGTCTGTCATGAGTTCGTAAAAATTTAATTTTGGTATTACACAAATTTTCAATAAAACAATGGAAGCGATAAAAGTGTGTATGCACTACAAATTTAATTTTCATAGAAAAGACCCAAGTAAACTAAGAGTAGTCATCAATGAATAATACAAAATATATGAAACTGAAAATGGATAAAATTGCACTCATCTAGACATCAAATGAATTATAATCAAAGGAAAAGATGTCCGATGACTAGCAAACTCAAAAGGCAATTGATGAGATTTGCCCCACAAGATAGGACTCGCAAGATACTAATCTAGAACTAGAGTTGCAAACATGACTCAAAACTTATCTATTAGGATGCCCAGGACGAGCATGCTAGTGAGTGAGTGAGTGAGTGAAGTAGAGGAAGCCATGATAGGATGCGAGTGAAATGACATCAATAAGTTAGAAATCAGATAAAGATCATGAGAGAAGTCAGCTTGGAGGAGAGTTTTCTCTGTTCATTCATCCTTCAAAGTAAAGGATGAACCGTTAAAATCAATAGGATAAGAACTTCTGCATCCAAGTTGAGTAACTAAGAGGAGATTGCGAGCAAGATAGGGACATGATACATGAGATAACAACAAAGATCGAGAGCAAGAGTGCAAAAGGAAAAATACACAAATGCTCCATGAACTTTGACAATGATAATATTGCACATTTTCATATAGTTTAGGGATTAGATTGAACACGTATCAAAAGTTTAGAGATCACATTGGATAAATTAAAAGTTTAGCAACGACATTGCATATTGGATTAAAGTTCAAGGATCATACTAAACAAATTGAAAGTTCATGTACAACTGTACACATTAAATTAAAATTTAGATACAACTTGTTTCATTATTCATATGTAAAAAGACTTTACCGACTTGCTTAATAGGCAATAAACGACCATTACCAACTAAGACTTTTGTCAAATCGTAAAACAGTTTAAGATATAGGATTTTATAATGTCATTGGTCGTGTGTGCTGATGCTTTGCTATCAAGATATCACATTGGATAAAAAATCACTCCTACCAACAAAGCCGAAATGGAGTTTGAGAGATCAATGGTGGTGAAGGCGTGCTTCAATCGTTGTCGACATGGTAGCGCAATGTGTCTTGCCCCGTTATAGATTTGATAAATAAGACAAGGGCCTGAATCTAAGAATGAGACTGACTAGAGGAGGTGGTGGAACAATCAGTATAGGGGGCTGATAATGATTCCAGACTGGGCTGATCTTAGGAGGATTGAAAATCCGATTGATCACGCGAGAACCATCTACCTTGTTTAGTATGGAAAAATGTCCATTTAATGTTTGCTTTTCTTGAAAATCATTCAAATAGTGGTAAACAAAATAATCTCAATCATTTTTTATATTCAATGCAATTAAAATTATGATCTTTATTGTTAATTTTTATATTGCATGAGAAATGAAAATTAACCACGCGTGACGCATGAAAACTTGTTTAGTCTAATGTCTAGTTCAAGCATTAGCACTCTAAAAAAAATACAAAACCATCTTTGTTTTACTTTATTTTTTGGAAATGTCGTGGTATTAGGTACGAAAGCAATCGATCCATCAGAGGCATCCGATAGCACAAACTCCATGCATAGCCCACTCGTTTAAAAGATTTAGATGGAAAAAGCTTATGTGGCGATGCACGTAGGGAGGAATTTGTTAGATAATTGCATATTGCGCAATCATCGGACTTATCTTACTCCCTTGTAAAAATTATACTCATGATGGTGGATATAAAAGAGAACTAATTAGAGAGCGGATGGATTTGGCTCTAATTTTTGAAAAAATAATAGGTTAATTGTCTCATGTTGGGTTGGGAGGCCAAAAACGATTGTTTTCCCAGGTCCGGTCATGGCTTAAGTGATCGCCCATGATGAAAAATTGTGATATTAATGTAAAACATCGATTTTCAATGAAATTTCAAGATCACTCGTTAACATGGCTTGTGACGGTGTGCCTTATAAAAAAAAAAAAAAACAAATTGTCCTTTCACGATATTATGAAAACGAGCGGAGAATTCCTTGAAATGACCGCGTGATTTCACCGTACCTGGCTACCCTCTCTCGCCGTGGCGAAGCTTCTTTGTAACGCAACTTTAGTGGACGAATGATTTGTGTTAAGTTCAAAGTCCCTGTCTGGACCACCACGGTCAAACCAAGGTCTCCACCAACTGCCGCCGTGTCAAACCTCTCGATACCTGGTTCAACTTTAGCCGATACAAGCAGAAAGTCAAAACTCTTGACTTTGATCTCGCCTGTCGGCACCACCACGGTCAAACCAAGGTCTCCATCAACTGCCGCCGTGTCAAACCTCTCGATACCTGGTTCAACTTTAGCCGATACAAGCAACAAGTTAAACCTCTTGACTTTGGACTTAACACAAATCACTCGTCCACTAAAGTCGCGGTGCAAAGAAGCTTCGCCCTTATTCCTCATAAGTGCACTCCAAATGCCGGTCCCTTCCTTGATGAAAGAGAAATTAAGTATAGGGTCAAAGAAGGTACGACATCCCCAGATGCGGTGAACGCAAGGCCGAACGATGAAGCTCACCTACCGGGGTTTCGATTTCACCCCCACAAGCAAAAACGAAATGTGACCACATTACGAGACAATACATTCATTTGATAATGTAATTAATGAGTCCTCGCATGAAATATTTGTTCCATTTATTTGATTTTTTTTAAAGATATTATTGCTAAGATAAATGAGAAATTAACTTCTTTTTTTCCTCTCTTGTCAAAACAAACACAAAATAAATTAAAGAGCAAGGTTTGAGATCCTGTGCCTTCCTAACCCACAATGTAGATTGGATTGAAGTTTCCCTTTCTCATGACCTTCCGATGATCATATTGATAGAATTCACTAGAAAAGATAGAAAAATGCAAATTATATAGTTCCAATGATATTCCTTGGAGATTCTGCTGGCAACTAGCGCCTGAAAGTCTCTGGCGATGGCGGCCTCCTGCCCCGACTCCTGCCTTTAAGCTTGCCTCCTCAAAAACGTGCCAACGAAATGAGTTTGTGTTACTCACTTAATCACAAATAAATCTTAGATTTTGCTAATCGAAAAAGAAGAATCTTATTCACTAATTATGAGCACGAACCGAATAAATAAATAAATAAACGCGCATTCCCGGCACGCACGGAAGAATCTTCGCGGACTTGGCATCTCCCCCACAAAGCTTGTTTATTATTGGTTAAAAAGCTCCGAGAAAGGTTGTATCTAAGGCAGGGCCGATTTCGTGCCGCCCAGACGTCTAAGAAAAAAAAAGTACTTTCTTTGCTTTTTCCTCCCCACTTTTTCTCATCGTCCACCTCCTCTCCTCTCCCTAGTCCTTACACGGGAAACTCACCACCGTGGAAAGCCACCTTCTTCCTTTTCTTCCCCTGCCCAGGCAACTAAGCGGGCGACATAGATGATTTAACACTGAGCAGCTTTATCGTAGACACAAGTGGGAACGCGGCCCTCAATTAGCAAGAATTTTGAAAAGCCATTTCCTTTTATTTTTTCCAATGACCTAGTCTTTGTGTCTTCAACCTTAAGGTAGCCTCAAATTAGAAAGAAGTTCGAGCCTTGTTATGTTGGTTTGGATTTTTGCTAAAAGCAAATCAGATTTTATGCATGACCAGAAACTGCATAACGACTGTAGGATAATCACCGATTCCATACTGTAAGTTCATGAATTAATGGTGAAATTGGGGTGGGATGGACCAAAAAAAACAGGTTTCTTTGCTTTCAAGATCCAACTAGACTGAGTTCGTGCTCCATTGAATTTGCACACTATCGAGATCATGAGAAATTAAATCAAACGAATGCCTTTCTCAGAGAGGCTTTCGACATTTTGGTGGTAAAGATAGGAATAAAACTCCGTCGGTTTTGTCCTTGTCATGATTCAACGGTCATCATATACTGCTTTAAAAAAAAACAAAAAACGAGATCTGCTTGTGTATAGCCCCCAAGATCAAAATATATGAGCAAGAGAAGATCTTGAACTTCCTTTTTCTTGAAGCTTCCCATTTTTATTGATAAATTATACAAGAGTCACATTCTTATGACGATGGACACAACATGCAGACACTAACTATAGCCCTTCCTGTCCCTACATAGTTATACAGTGAAACTGAAACATGACCCTAAAACTTATCACACAGCAAATTCCACAAACACAATAAACTTTCTGCGAACATGAACATGAAAAATAATCTCTTGCGCCTTCACTCGGTCCTTTCCCTACTTGCGACATTCCTATCAGTAGCACGATGTTTAGTAGTCAGTACTGAATGGCTTGAAGGACTTGAGGTCGAGAAATACATCGGCGACAGAACCAGCGGCTGCAGCAATGGTGATGATAAGGCAAGCCACATTTACAATCTGGAGGAACACCCACTTGGTGCTCCACTTGGGTATTTTCTTCTGCTTAATATACATCTCGACTGGGAAAAAAGACCGTGAGGGGCCAAAAACCTAGCGCTCCGAGCAGCCCAACAATGTCGTTGAAGAATGGGAGGAGCATGGAGATGAAGGTGGTCCCGATCACGAAGACCGTCCTCCAGACCAACTGGAAGGGTTTGAGCTCGTAAGGGCTGCACCTGGGGATGCGGATTTCGATCTTCCTCTCGATGAACTGGCTGTTGGGAAATTTCTCATCCAAGGTCTTCTCAACATAGGCGAATAGGGGTTGGCAGTTGAATTGGTACGTGCAGAGGAGGACGATCACGATTGTGGCGTTTGCAATGTCGACCATCCAGTATGGGTTGTAGAAGCCGAACCCAGTGAGGAGGTTTTTGGGTGCCATATCGCCAAAGGCTGCGTATCCCATGCACACACAGATCATGTAGAAAAGGGTTGTGGCTGCTATGCTGATAAGACTGGCCTTCTTTCGTCATCTTTGATTCAGATGGAGAGGACTGGATGGTGTCCTAAAACAAATATAAACTCATCATGTCAACGATTTCAATTCATCAGAACTATTAACCATCACTAGTACTTTCTCGTGTCATGCATTTGAGAGAGCTCTGGTCACCTGAACTTCAATGAGGATGAGGAAGTACGAATAGGCAAAGGTGATGTTACCAAGAGCCTGGAAGTTCCTCCAAATTTTCTGCGTTGAGGTCAAGGCCCCGATGTTGATTCCAGTGAGACTTCCCTTAATTTTTCCTGTCTCTGAAGATAAAACAAACCAGAAGAGAACACTAAATCAGAACTTCATAATTCGACTCGGTTCTATCACCAATGGAGATAGCTTAGAAACATAAATAGAGCAGTTTAGCAAGAAAAAATTTCATGTACCTGCAAGTTTGGCAATACTAAGGCCAAGTTCAATGATGGTGTAGGTAAAGGACATGAAGGCGGCGACTATGGACAGCCACCACAGCTGATTGAAATTGGGGATCTGAGAGAAAATGATTTCAATGAAGCCAAACGCAATCATGTAAGGATTGCTGTTGATGTGACGCGGGTCCTTCTCACCTTTCTCGTGGAAGCAATTGGATCTCTTGATAGCCCTGCAATGACCATGGAAGCCAATAAAATCAAACTCACATAACTTTTGACACCATCGAAATAGCAATCACTAGAATTCTCATTGCAAATATACTCACATCATGCTGGTGGAAGATGCAATGGTGTGACCAATGGCAACCCCAAAGAGGCTCACGTATAAAACCAGCTCAAAAAGCTTGATTTTGAAGCTACCTGGAGAATTTAATAAAAGATAAGATTTTAGCACCCAACACAACATGATTGGACTTGACTCGGACATTAGTATGTGAATATGAACATGAACACAGATACAAATGTGACATACCAAGATTGTCACGGACAGCACCCATGTAGGTGTAGTTACGGTTGCCGGTGGTGGGGTCGCCGGAGCGATAACAGGTGGTGAGGAGGGTGGAGGTGTAGTAAGTGACAAAGGCAAATAGGAGCACGATGGTGGGGCCAGCAATCCAGCCGAGCTGCGCGATGGCCCAAGCCAGGGACGGGCCTCCAGATCCGATCAGTTCTGTGATTATGAGAGCGCTCGCTGTCCATACCGTCTCTGCATTTATTCACACACAAGCCAAGAAAATATTCAGTGCATCTTGTGCCAGCGTGACAAACCAGAAGGACTGTGATCACCCCCTTCTTTCCCCACCGAGCCTTCAGCCGATCGATGAAGAGAGACGAATGAGGTCACATTGAAGAGGCGGGAGGAAATGGGATCGGAGAAGTCACTGCCGGCGAGGTTGAGCCGTCTGAGCCAGCCGAGGAGGCCAAGCTCGAAGGGGATGCAGCCGAAGAGGTTCTTGCCAGCGAGGAAGAGGGACGCAACCCGGCCGTGAGTGCAGGCGATGCCGGACCAGAGGGGTGGCGCGGTGGTTCGTCGGTCCTCCGAAGGCTTGGCGGAAGAGAGAGACTAGGGCGACAGAAGAGAGAGAGAGCTTGCGGGGCGATAATTTCTTGGTCGGGGCGGGAGGAAGAGGACGCTCAGCTTAAAGTTTGCTAGCTAGACAAGTTGGGCCCATTGAACATGTGTCGCATTTGTCAATCATCACATGATGCACCCAATGTAACATGTCACTAAACATTCTAGCTTTCCATTTTAATTTACTCCGTTAAAATGGAAAAGAGAAGAAGAATTGCTGCTTTAGCTAAAGCAAGAAAAGTGTACCATCCTCACCACACATCTTCAAATTTACTATTAATAGAATATACTGCCAGACAACATACTTGGAGATGTATAATTAGGAGGGTACCGTGGAAAGTATCTCTAAGCATTTTTTTTAAAAAAAGGTCGTAATTTCAGCTACTCTCCTGAGATCACAACACGGGTTGACGTGAAATGCTTGCGGGGCTAGGCTACTGGCGAGATAAATTTCCTTTTTCACTGACTCTGTTTTACAGAAATAGTCCTTTTTTTTCCTGTGAAGAATATCTCATACTTTTGTTGCTTTATTCCCTGGTTTGTTGGCGGTATTGACATGATGCCATTGATCTTGAAGACAGGTGATTCTTTGTGGTAGCTCGCCCAAGTCCTTCATAACAAGTCGTGGTAATTTTCACTTCACTCTTTTCAGGAAAGAAATGAAGACAAAAATAAAGTCACCTGTGCGTTTGGGACGACGGTCGTCATTGAAGCATTCGGAGCCATCTTCTGGGGGGACATCAATGGATGCATGGACGATCTGGTTGTTTGGATTCTCCATGAGAGAGAGAGAGAGAGAGAGAGAGTTGGATAATGGAATTGAGAAGAAGGAATTAGAGTCGGTGTGGTTAGAGTGGCCAAGAGAAGAATGAAGTGAGAGGTGCAGGAGGCCTGAGGGATGGCTGTAGATGGAGTTATATACAGCAAAAATTCAGAAGAGAGGGGTGGTATTGTGGAACTAGACTCGTGGGAACACAGACATGTTAAAAGTATGATTTTGCGGTTTGGAATCAAATGAAACCAGTAAAGGTCTCGTTTCATCCAAGTGCACATGAGCGGCCTTGTTTGCATCTAAATGCACGTAAAGAAGAAAAATTGGGTATCGTGGAAAGTCGACATGCATGCAAGGATGTAAAAAGAGGGAGAGAGAAACAGGATGTGAGGTCGGCATGGAGTCAGCAAAATGTCTTTCGAACTCGTTGCCAAAAGATCGATGCTCATTTGCGTTTTCTATTTTCCTAGTGAATCCTATCAATATGATCAATCTAGAGCATAGGCCACTCGTAGCCAGCAATAATAGCAAGAGGGGAACCGACGTGGGAGAAACATTCGAGGGTCTTCACAATATGGGAAGAGAATTTGGTTGGTTAATTAAAAAGGAAAGCATGTCATAGGTCACCTAATGATAAAATGACAATGGTCTTTCTAGTGTCTAATAATAACCTCATAGATATTACACACATATGTTTGAGTTCCTAGCAAAATCAAATTTGATTAGCTATAGTAGCGTGTTGAAGAATAATGAAGGCTTGTTCGCATTTTTTTCCCGTTCAAAATATGGTAGGTGATTTGATCCTCTTATCGGAAGGGATAAAGACTATATCATATGTCAGTTGTTTATCCGGCTACGTTACTTCCGCTCTCGTTGTTGTATTGGATTAAAAGGTTATCACCGCATCTCTAGATAGATAATACAAGTGGGAGTTTGCCCGCACATGGAGATTATTATTGGTGTGTACACGAAAATATTGCTTTCTCATCTTTTCTCCAAAATCACTACATCTCTAGATGGATAATACAAGTGGGAGTTTGCTCACACACATGGGAATTATTATTGGTGTGTACACGGAAATATCGCTTTCTCATCTTTTCTCTGGAGATTACAATTGGTACACGGTACACGGAAATATCGCTTTCTCAATCTTTTCTCCATATATTATTGTTGGAATATGGAAATATGGCTTTGTCATCTTGGTATATGGGAGATATCGCTTTTCTCCGGAGATGATTCTTGGTGGAAGGAATCGAAAAGAGACTTACTCCGACCAGATGCTTAGTAAAGAGACTTTATTTGAAGATAAATAGAAGTTACTCATATTACTACCGGCCGAGGTGGCTCTGCTTTATTTGGATAAGAGCTCCATTGATCATTGTCAAAAGGTGAGGGGTTCGAAATCCAGTGGAGACACTTGATGTTTTAAGTGTGACGATTGTACGAGATTTCTGGGTATAAAAAAAAAAAAAAAAATAGAAGCTACTCATATGATTCGACCTAGAAACAAGCAGAATGACCCATTATTCTATTTACAAATTTATTACTAATAAAAGATTGCTTGTTAAATAATCCGTGATTAGACATATATATCGTTACATGGCCGTACTTGCTTTTCTTTTTCCATTTATGAATCTCCCATTCATAGAACTTTTTTACGTGGGATCAACGTATTAGGCAACATAAAATTAAATAAAATAAAAAAAAAGTTTTCCATCGAATAATTCTTTTAAAAATCGGACATATATCAATAAAAATGGAGCTGATGATCAAGCTTTTGGAGTTGGCCCAAGAAATCATTGGTAACATCTTCTTAAGCTGATCAAAACGATGGCCACACATATCTCCTAGATAAGCAAAATGTGATCATCCAAAAAAACATGCTATAAAACTGCAAATTGATTGCTGCTGACAACACGATATAATTAAAACCGATCGATTTCGATCCTTATATTTTCTTTTGGATCTGAAAAAGGGTTGTGGACAGATGCGCTAATAAATCATGGGAAAAGCGAAGTACCCCACGACTGTCTAATCAAGCTTTGAACTCGGCCTGATTATGCCAATCATATAACCGTATTAAGCTCCTGAAAGATTAATTAAAGCTGGCAAAAGGAGAGAGAAAATCGAAGAGTGGAGGGAGGAGTTGACCCTCATCCGATTCTATGTCCACAATAGTCGCCTCGTGGAGGGGAGTGGAGGAAATGATTTTAAGCCTGATAAAAAGCCAACCCTTTTGCCAAATTAAATTAATACAGGCTTGTGGAATTCTGGCTGTTATCTTGCTCTTCCAAGTGCTTATAACTCTTAAGCCTTCACTCCATTCAACCATCAATCTGCATCTTCATCTTCCTCGGCTTTGGTTCCCCACACTTATTTAAATTTACACAAATCTCGATCGTTGATGAGTCATCACTATATACCAATGACTGTGTCCATGCCTGGACAGGTCCTTAAACTGTCCCATTTATTGGAGTCAACTCCAAACGTAAAATGGGATAATGATAAACTGCCGGAGGTAAAATTTAACCAAAATTGGAAAAATTCCCCCGGGCCTGATCCTCGTGATGATGCCGCCTGGCATGTCGCCAACACGGGGCAGGGTCCAGGACGCCTTACAAAGAAGCTGGTTGGACCTGGACAGGTTCTTAAACTGTCTCGTTTATTGGAGTCAACCCCAAACGTAAAATGAGGTAATGATAAATCGCTGGGAGTAAAATTTAACCAAAATAGGGAAAAATTCCCCCGGGCCTGATCCTCGTGATGAGGCCGCTTGGCATGTCGCCAACACGGGGCAAGGTCATCAATGTGCCTAGCAGTAGACAAAAAATTCCCGTAATTGGCTAATTGTCGATAGCCACACCACATTTGATGCCAAGTTATATTTGCTCATATCAGGATCATGTCGATTATAAAGATTTGGCTATTTTTTGGTATAAACACATACTCCCATTTTTGTTATTTTAAAAATTTGAAAGGCACGGATTACCTCTCAAAAGTTTGGATGGGTGCGTATTATATCTTGAATGCTTCACACTCCGCATTTTGACAACCACTTTATGTTTGCCTTTGGGGAAAAGTATCAAAATAGTTCTAAACATTTTGTATTGGTATTAATTCAGTTCTAAACTTTTCAATTAGACTAATTTAGTCATAAACATTTTTATATTGGTACCAATTCAATCAATTTGGCTAATTTAAGCCGGAAATTGCTAATATGGCGCTGGCGGTCTTACGTGGCGCCACATGGAAAAATTTTATGATTTTTATAATTTTTTTTTCAGATTTTTTTAAATTATTTATTTATTTATTTATTTTTTCTCTTTTATTTTATTTTTATTTTTATTTTCTCCTTACCCTTGGCTGGCGAGGGCCCCGCGCCCTTGCCGGCCACAAGTGAGGCGTCGGCCCCCACCGGATCTAGGCGAGGCCTCGGCACCCTTGTCAACCATAGGCGGGCGCGGCGGCCCTCGCTTGTGGCAAGCGAGGGCACGGTGGCCCTCGCCAAGATCCGAGCAAGGGCATGTACATGCTCAGCGCTTCTCCTCGCAGCATCTCTCTCCGTCGCTGCTCGAAGACTCTGCCTCCCCCGAGGGCCCTTGCTTGAATGCAGGTGAGGGCGCGAGGCCCTCATCGGCCAATGGGCGGGTTTCGGCCCTCGCCGGTGGGACGAGGGTGCGGGGCCCCTCACCCCCGACCAGCCAGTGGCTGGCGATGGTTGGCCGGCTGGCCGACGACCTCGCCGGCCAAGGGTAACGAGAGAAAGATAAATAAAAAAAAAAAAAGACAAAAAAAAAGGAAAAAAAGAAATAAATAATTTGAAAAATCTGAAAAAATTATAAATAATCATAAAATTTGTCCCACGTGGCACCACGTAAGATACCGAGAGCTTAAATTAGCCGGATGGACGAATTGGTACCAATACAAAATGTTTATGACTATTTTGGTACTCTTCCCTCGCCTTTGTAACATCTTGACACATCATCCTCTGATTGACGATAGGTTTGCGAACCATTACCATTAGTCATTGCTTCTTTTGGAATGGTATAGAGACTTGACAAGATTTCATTTTCATTCAACTTCAACTTCATCTTCATCTTCATCTTCGTCTTCAATTTTGATGCAAGCTACTCCTCGTTCCAGTTTCTCTTTTCTTGGAATTCTCCATTATACTTCAACCCAGTGCTTCAATTAAATCCCAAAGCTCCTGAATATTCGGCTTCCGCATATCTTTCTCGCTTTGACAAATGACAACTATATGTTCCAGCCCCACGACGACTCTATGGAATAATCCTGATCAAGTAACTCTGTGTCCCTGTTTTATACGAGATCCATCAGATCGTATCTCTCCAACTTTAAAGGGTTGATTTCCGCGCTTTGTTAGAGAAAAGCTTCCTATCCATGAAATTTCCATGATAGAGTGTGTCTGATTGCCCAAATCTAGTTAATTTAGGGCTTTTCCTTGCCTTTGACCTTAAATTTTACCGATGGTGCTTGAGACTAAATTCTATATCTCCTGTCTGAGAAAAAAAAAAAAAACCAAAATCGAGAAAGCTTTTCAATTATGATAGTGACCTTGGCGGGCGGCGCATGATAGCCTTGGGTCGTGTCACTATCATCCTTGCCGCATTATACGAGGAATCCACATTCATGCATCTTCGTCCATTTTCTTTGGCCCTTTTCGGGTTCTTCAGGCTTGGATTGCCCTGTATTTTCCTGCTCCTTTTACCTGACAGAGGGCGTAAATTAACCTAGTCTAGGGAAGTAGAACTCCGGACTCATCTCCCCGATTTCGTGGGTTTTCGTTTGCAAAGTCATCCTCTTAAGCCGATTCCTAGATATATTTCCCCATTCAAATATTTCTTGAGGTCATGTTATTAGTATCCCGCCAATGACATTAACATATGTCCCTTCACTATGTCGATTTCCCTTCTCTTTTCCCATTTGGACTTCCAAATGGAGCGTAAAAACTCTAATTACGTGTGCTCATCTCAGGAAAATTATCAAAAAAATCCTAAATATATTGTATTTTTGCTTTCAATATTGCCAATTCAGTTTTAAACATTTTTTCTTCTTGTGTTTGAAAAATTGAGAGTTCAATCAATCTATGCCGTGGGTTCATCTCTCCTTGAATCGTGAGTCCATCATCGACATCTCCTCCTTTAAGTTAGCCTAATAAAACATTACATTGATGTCATCTTTGCTCGCAATTTGAAGTTGGAAACCAACATTAGGCTATGCTTTTCGGGAAAAAGATGAAGACGGAAAACTTCAATCCAATCTACGTTGTAGGTTCATCTCCTCCTTGAATCACGAATCCATCATCGACATCTCCTCCTTTAATTTAGTCTAATGAAATATTATATTCAGAGTTGCTCACAATATAAAGGTGGAGGTCAACATTAGGTCATGCTTCCTCGTAAAACGTGAGAGAGGGAAATTTCAAATCCAATCTACGTTGCGTGTTCGGAGGGCACGGAATGTTCAACCCTGCTTTTTTTCCGATAGAAAGTCAAAAATGTCATCATCAATGGCACAATTAGGAAATTTGATGATCAATTTACTCCTCTAGTGGCCAGCCTCTAGGTGCAGCGTTACCTTGTGGTGGTGACAGAGTATGGGGACAAGGTGGAGGGCCTTTAATTTACTTAGTATCAGTTTTGACAAGAGGAGAAAAAAATTAATTTCTCATATATCTTAGCACTAATATCTTTAAAAATATCAGATGAAAGGAAAGAAACATTTTGTGCGAGAACTCATTAATTACATTATTAAATGAATGGATCGTTTGGTAATTTGATGATATTTCATTTTTGTTTGTGGGGTGAAATCGAAACCCCGGCAGGGTAGCTTCATCGTCCGGCCTTGCGATCGCTGCATGTGGGGATGTCGTGCCCTCTTCGCCCTATGGTTGATATCTCTCTTTTATCAGGGGAGAGACCACCATTTGGGGTGCACTTATGAGGATTAGGGAAAGCTTCTTGATAAAGCAAGCGATCAGTTCAAAGCTCAAAGTTCAAAGTCCAAAGTTCAAAGTCCAAAGTCGAGAAGTTTGCCTATTGGCTTATATCGGCTAATATCGAACCGGGTTGTCACGACCAAATTTTCGGGTGTGAATCACCTAGGGTTTGGCTAATGGATTGTTAAGCTTAGAGTTAACTCGGGCTCTCCCAAGCCCATACCAATTCGCGACTTAGGTTCACGTTCTTAACATGCAATTGATTTTTTAATTTATTTTTGGTGGGTTGATTAGAAATCCAAGTAACGGGAGATTTACTTTACTCCCACGAACCAGAGATTTATGAGTTCGGGGATTTGGTTACGCTAGATTTCTCTAACGCCATTTCGGTACATTTTTCTTTTATTTTGAAAAATGTTTGGCAAGCAGTTTGAATTAATTTTAAATCTATTTCCCTAACATGTGAGGCGATCATGCGGGTATGCAAACCACCAATTTAACACCACCAATTCAACACCCAAGTAAAGCAGTAAATAAATTGCAGGACTTATCTCATAGCAACGAAAGCATCCACATTGTTAGATCAGAATTTAATCAATAGTCCTAGATATGATTTCTAATTAACACGCAATTTTTTTTTTTTCACTTAATTAATGAAAATCATGCAATATGCAATGCAATATTAACTAAATGACCTAACTCTAATGACATGTAATTTCTAATTGGATGGACCTAGCAACAACTACCAAATGACATGCATTTCAATGAATCTAATGTGCGAGTGACATTTTTTTTTTTTTCTTTCTTTTTCTTAAAAAGAATGCAATCTATCCTAGAAAATAAAACTAAGTTAACCTATGGCATTTTTTTCGTATTTTTCATGAAACTCAAAATTAGGTAAAATGTGAAAATTATCTAGCTAGATTAAGATCCTATTCAATTTACATTAGGAATTAAGGTTAAGCCAAATCCTAATCTAAACTAAAATATTATCTTAACCTAAATAATCCTAAAATGCAATCTATCTAAGAAAATATCTAAACTTATAATAAATTTAAAAAAAAAACTAGAATTAAACTAAGTGCAATTTTACCTTAATATGCAATAACGTACAAAATATGTCATAATTCTACATAACATATGCATGATGACCTTTTTTGTGCTTTTGTTTTATTAATTTCGAAATTAAGAATTGTCAAATTATTAAACATGCAACCTAAGTAAAAAACACTAGCAACCTAAATTGATTGATTTGATTTTTGATTTTTTTAAATTCAAAATAAAATCTCTATTCTAAATATGCAAGATGACAAGAAATATTCTAAAACAAGCCTAATCCTAACTCAAATATTTTTTTTGGATTTTTTTAATGAAATAAAATTGATTCAATTAACGTGATGGCAAATTAGATAAGATAGGATCGATATCTACAAGGCGGTGAACCATATCTCGCGTGAGATCGGTTGGCCAATTTTTAAATAAATCGCGAATCGAATCTCGGGCGGGAGATCGGATTGGCGATTTTTCAAGCGATTGTGATTGCGAGTCAGATTTCGGACGCGAAAATCGGACTGTCGTTGAATTGTGAATATCAGCCAAGGATTTCATCAAGGAATACTTCGGATTGGGAAACAAAACAAATTAATCAAGATCCTTACCTAATTCACAATATTCCAAATTAGAACACGTTGGATGGTGGCTGAATAGGACCACGAACCATGGGACAATGGCAATTTCAACAGGAACCTGTAAACTTCAAGGAGACCGTCGATGGATTCCGGCTCCAGGAACTTTGCACTTCTCAACAAGGCCAAAGAAATCTGCAAGTAATCCAAATTGGACCCAACGAATTCTGTTGATTTCGTTGGATCCAATGAAGAGGAAAGCAAAACAGCAATGTATTGCGGAGTAATACATGGATCCACTACAATAAAAATACAATATAACACAGTCAATCCCCTCTCAGAGTTGACTGTTGTCTTTTATTGGGGATGTCACGTTGGACACATCGGGAAGATCTGCGAAAGCAAAGTCAAACTCGACCAGGGGCTGATTCAAAACCGGTCGAGTATTAAGGGCCTCGGCATGGCGGCGCCTTGTGAGATTGGCTTCAGCAGGTGACTCTCGAGTCAGCGCACGATGAGAGACTCGTGCGGTGATGGTGTCAATGAGTGGCGTGGCTAGCTCGACGAAGTGTCTACAACTGCGATGAGTAATTGGCAATAAGAACAAGACCACACTGTAAGCGTTCTCAAACACCGGGGAATCTGCACACGGGGAATTTCTGCATTAGACGGGTGTAAAAGGACAATTGAAAGAGTTATATGTGTTTTGCTTGAGGTGGCATCATCATCAATGAGAAGCTGCAACACGTCCGGATGTGCAGTAGACACCAAGGATAACACCAGGGACGCAGTGACGAGATAAGCACGCCAGGAGGAACGTGGGAAGTTGAACTGGGAATCAACGTCGTTGGTGCAAGGCTCGGTTAGATTCAGAGAAAGTCATTGTTGGAGGGACTCGGAAGGAAGCAGCAACGGCACCATCGTCACGTGGGGTTCGCTAGGTTGAAGCGATGAACACCGAAACAAGGAGGCGCGATCCCAGCAGTAGGGACTCACCGCAGCAGGCGAGAGTCATAGGATCTTCTCGTCTCTTACTCTTTGAGCGTTCACTGCTCTCTCTCTCACACTCTATGAACGTGTGGCCGTGTATTCAATGTATTGTGTGGTCCCCTTTTTTATCTTCTCCACGGCTCTTATATAGGTGAATAACTTTGATTTTCGTGGATTATTTCACTTCCTTTCTCAGCTCGCGCATGAAATCTCCTTTGATTATGAAATATTTCTTGTCATGAGACATAGAATATATTGCTCAAAATATCCCCACGTGTGATATTCTTCTTGATATTTCATGCTTAAACTTCCAATCTTCTATAATATATCGCCTAATGTGAATATATGAAATAATTACCTAATATTGGAAGAATAATATGAATCCTTTTTGAAAATACTGAATTGTCAACTCGTAAAGGTGAAGCTCATCCGCCGCCGATCAAATGCAAAAGTGATAAACAAATAAATAGAATAATGTAAAATGCTTCTAAACTATATGTTATGCAATTTTAATTTATTTCTTGGGGTAAAAATTAAGATGTCAACACAGGTACAGAGTGGTGGGAAAGAGACTCGATTTTAAAGTCAATGTGGCAACCATAGATGACTTTTTAAAAAGCCCTAGATGCTGAAGCTGAAGTGTTTTGTCCTATCTCCCGTGTGAACTTCAAAACACGCGCAAAATGGTAGCGACACCATAGAATAAACGAAGCCACCAATGATGGCAAGAGTGGACCCAACATGGGAGAAAATTCAATGGTTTTCATAAAAAAAGGGAAGAGAATTTGTTCCTTTAATGGGAAAAAAAGGCTTGTCGGCAGTCATCTAATGATGACGATGGTATCACCCAGAGATGTAAGTTTCTAGCAAAATCAAGTTTAATTAGGTATGAAAGCGAGCTAAAGAATGACAAAGGCTTGATTGCAGCTTTTCCCTTTCAAAAGATGGTTGGTGATTTGATCACTCTTTTCGAAAGGACAAAGACTATCATGTGTCGTTGTTCGTCTGACTACATTACTTCGGCTGCATTAGATTAATGCCAAAAAATTATGTCAGCATCATTATTCTCTAGGCGACGAGGAGACTAAGCCCATGTGATCAATCCATCCTCCCGATGAAATTCCTTTCACCAAAAGATAATATTTGATTTTCTATCAAATCGTGTTCTGTGGCAATTCGGATAGAAAGTGGCACGTGTGACCAAGAACCATAACTAATTACTCTAGAAGAAGGCAAATGCAAGAACCGGAAAGTTAAAATGCAGGAACTAGAAAATTAAGTCGACAAATTAAAAGACACATAATTCGTACTAATGATCTTGTATCCCTTGTACAAATAATTCAACACGGCTTACATAACCCTATTGTAAGACGTAAACTCTCCTAAGCGGTTGGAATTCAACTGAAAGGTTACAAACCGCAACTCCATAATCTTAGGCTCCATGGACAATTGCAATCTTAGGCTCCATGGACAAATTCAATGATCACGCATTAATTTTATCCACCTTTGGTGGTGAAAACAAATAACACATTTCCACAATGTTGGCATACAAAACTTGATTCAGTTTTCAAATAATATGTCAGTGAAATCTTCATCTTTGTGGTCTTGGGTTCAAATTTTATTGGAAGTGCTCCAGAAGTAAAATCCTGAGTGCAGTAGGCCGATGTCTGGGAGTGCCTCCTTTAATATCACTTGAAGTGGTGGATCAACTGAAATGCATATAAATTGGCTAGGACACAAATTTAACGCTAAAATCGAAAAAGAAAACTAAAAGAAGAAGCTTCAACTACATTTTGTTTTTTTTTTTCTTGACGTGTGGAGGCGACAACGTGAAGAAAAATGAAAGATGGTAACAAAAACTGATTTGGAAAAGTTTACGAACGAAACCATATAGCATCGGCAAAACAGGAAAATCAATGCCAGTTCTTCGTTAGATGGTTGTGTTAATTGATCTCACATGTACCGCAATACAGTTGACAGAGTCTCGAGATAAAATTAGGCAATACAGAATGACTTGAAGTTCGTGGCAGCAGCCGAGCACAATAGTAAGAACTCAACTTCAGCAAGGAATAAAAGTTGAAATTTGAGTTGGCAGGAATTGAACTTGCAGCTCTTTGAGTAATATGAACTTCAGTTGATGTTTGACATCACAAGTTCAGATATGTAGGATAATAATTACCTTTTCATGCTGATGTATTTTAACCTCATCCTGGATATCAAAAACCCCAAATTATGCCTACTGTTATTCATTTTACCTTAAACTCATTATTTTTATTTTATTTAAGCCACATGGGTGCCAATTCAATATTGTTTGCTTTCCAGCGTCCATGTAGTTAGATTTTTAATAGTTTTCAGTAACAAAATTTTAGTGGGAGTAAATATATTACATAAATATATGCTTGAGATTTTGTTATCAGTGAACATGGTATAGGACAATTGTCAAAAAAGAAAAAGAAAAACATGGTATAGGACAACAAAAGCTGTAACTGTGACTGCAAAATTAATGGGATGGTTCTTTTGTTCTTTTTGACACTTCTATAAAAATTTGATGATTTAGTAGAATAGTTTAGATCTAATTTCACTTTTCTTTTTCTTGGTAAATAATTTAACTTTCCTTCGGCACAAGTGAAATGATGCTTAACATTTCGACCAGTAGTTGGATGATATGCAAGGACAATAATTCATTCAACAGAGTACTATTTAGCTCGTGACAGTAATTAGTTATATCTATCAAATCACGTTTGCTTCAACTACTATATAAGATATCATTCAACATAGCATTATTTTGCTTTCGAACAAAAAGAAATAATACTATTTTGAGAAAAATATTTCTAAAAATCCTAAATGTATTACACTTTTTTTTAATTTAGTCATAAACATTTTAATTTTACTAATTGAGTTCTTAATATTTTCATAGTTTGCCAGTTGAGTCTATCTAGCTAATTTTAGCTAAAAATCACTAATAGAAACCTTGGCCATCTTACATGGCACATCCAATGGTCAATTTTTTAAATAATATTTTAGCATTTTTTGAATTTATTTATTTCTTCTTCTTTCTTTCTTTCTTTCTTTCTTTTTTCATTTTTTTCCAAGCCCAGCTGTGAAGCCCTCATCAGACTTGGAGAAAATAAAAAGGGAAAAGAAAGAAGAAAATAAAAAATAATAATAAAAAGAAATTCAATCTTTTAAAAAAATATAAAAATATTGTTAACACGGCGTGGGTTGTCCAATGAGACATCATAAGCATCCACATTAGTGAATTCTAGTTAAAATTGACTACATGAGCTTAATTGACAATACTTGAAAATGATTAAAACTCGTTTAACATAAATGAAAGGTTCACAATTGAATGATAAAAGAGTAATATGTTTATGACTTTTGGATAATTTTCCCTACTAATTTGCTAGTTAGTAGGTGAGAAATTTTTGAAGGAAGAGAAGGCAACTTTGGCGTTATTGATTAAAAGGGTCATTTATGTAGTACGTATATTGTGTCGGTTCTAGGTATTTCTAATAGATAATAAGAGGCTAAAAGATTTTCAGATCATTGGCATTCACTTCCCAGTAAGTTCTACAAGGATCAACTGTCAAGTCCCCAATAGGAATACTCAAGTGACGTCACAAGCTAACTAGTAGTCTTATGAAATTACTCAAGGGAACCTCAGTACCATCTCTTATTTACTAGTCATAGCCACAAAACTCGGTCCTATCCTAGGCAGCCCCACTGCATCCGTTGCCCATCAGTTTCCTCATTGATTCAAGCCTTGGCTCTTTCCCTTGAAATTTTGCGGTTGCATGGAAGTAGTCCCCGAAGGCGTACTTCTCTGGGTACAGGAGCTTTGTCGCTGGCGAGATGATGGCATCATCCGTAGGATTGTACAATGTGGCCACAGAGAGCCGGCTCCCATTCTTCTCAGCCATGGCACGGTGCAAAACGCTCTTGTACTGCCTGTTGCTCACCACCTCGAGTTGGTCCCCGGTGTTGACGCATATGCTGGCGTAGTTGGACTGCAGGATCGGCACCCATTGCCCCTTATAGAGGAACTCAAGGCCCGAGACTTGGTCATCCTGAAGCATCACTATGATCCCACCTGCATCTGCGTGTTACCACAGTCTCTCAGTGTAGGGGCATTCCGGGTATTTCGCCACCTTCATCCCCACGGAAGGCCCATTTCTCCCTGAGAATGCTCTCTTTATGTGGTCCTTGTCTAGGCCAAGGTTCTCACAGATGAGCTTTGAGAGCTTCTCTGCTAACTTTATTACTTGAGCGATATACTCATCCATTACCGCCCAAAAGGAATATTGCACAGAGGATTAGTCAGTCACCGAGTAAACATTATAGATACTAAGGCAGGTGGACTAAATTGGTCTCCAATGCAATATGACAAACTCTAAAAGGTTAATCTACCAAATCACCTTTCAAATTGGTTCAGTATACAGGGCTAGTCTCTTTACTGATTACTTAGTCACTACAGCCGGGTTGGATAATGAAAGTTCTCAAATGACCAGGAGCTGTAAACTTGCGATTGGGACTAATTTTCTCATGCACCAAAATCGTTCGAGAGGTTCAAGAAGTCCTCGATGTTCGACTTCGAGCAGTGCCAGATGAAGAAGGGCCATTCCCAGATCAGGTGTAGTACTATTGGCATGTTCCAAGCATTTGGCAGTTTCTGACACATAGAAACTTGCCTTCAAATTCTCCTCATAGTGGGTGTTGACAAAACACTTCACTTTCTCCATCAGTTCAGGGTCAACCCCATGGTTCGTAATATCCAAGAAAAGCATCATCATTGTAATCATTTCTTAAGATAAGAGAGTGAATTGGGTTGATAAAAAATATTGATGTTCTTCGATGATGATGATGAATCACAAACCGTTACCTTGAAGCAACCCCATTTCTCACAAGCATGGTGAAGTATTGCCATTGTTTTGCTCTGTTCTCACCACCAAGCTTACTCAAATCTATCATAGGTGTGAGGAAAACGTACATCGTATTATTCAATAAAGTTTAATATATATACATCAAAATAAACCCTAAAAGTGGTAAAGGCCCATTTACCATTCTTCCTTCTAACACTCCCCCTCAAGCTAGAGCATATATATATTTTTGGTAACCCAGGGAACCTTGTAAGCCGACAACCGGCGAGCAAATCCTGGAGGAGCAACTGCAAGACCCACCACCACAGTACTCCAGGTAAGAATCTCTAACGACGCTTCTGGGATTCGAACTCTTCCCCTTCTTGAGGAGGAGAGAGCCTGAGCCAGTTGCACCGCTGAAGGCGGTGGTGCAAGTTGTTTAATCCTCCCATTACCCAAGGATTTAATGAAGATGTCTGCAAGTTGTTCGCTGGTTCAAATATGACTGGGAAGAATTACTCCACTTTGCAACTTCTCTCGAATAAAATGACAATCAATCTCAATGTGTTTTGTTCTCTCATGAAACACGAGATTGGAAGCTATATGCACTGCAGTTTTATTATCGCACCATAGAGTCATGGGTACTAAATCTTTAAAGCCCAACTCATTCAATAACTGTCGAATCCACACTAATTCACATGTCACTTGTGCCATAGCTCTATATTTTGACTCAACACTGGAGCGGGCAACAATACTTTGTTTCTTACTTTTCCATGATATCAGATTTCCTCCGACTAAGGTACAATACCCAATAGTTGATCTTCTATTATCTGGAGACCCAGCGCAATTAGCATCAGCAAAACCCTAATATGACTGTGGTTTTGGTAGACAATTCATTTCCTTGGAGCTTTGTTCAAATACCTCAATATCTGAATAACTGCATCCTAGTTAGATGTACGAGGGGAAGACAAAAACTGGCTTACTACACTAACAGGAAAAGCAATGTCCGGTCAAGTAACTATAAGATAATTCAGCTTACCTACCAGTCTTCTATATCTCTCAAAATAATTAAGAATTTTTCCTCCATTAGCAACTAATTTAACCCCTTGTTCCATGGGTGAATCAAGAGGCTTTGATCCCAACATACTGTCTCGGTGAGCAAATCCAAGACATATTTTCACTTTGTGACAAAACAACACCTTTCGTGATTGCGCCACTTCAATTCCTAGGAAATATTTCAATTTTCCTAAGTCCTTAGTTTGAAACTGTTGTTGAAGATAGGTTTTTAGCTCAGCTATATCAACCGAGTTATCTCCCGTGATGATAATATCATCAACATACACAATTAAGAATAGTCTGTTTCCCCCTAATTGTTTATAAAAGAAAGAATGATCATTTCCACATCTTGATAGCCCAAAAGATAGTACAATCTCATAAAATCTTCCAAACCATGCTCGTGGAGATTGTTTCAAACCATATAAAGACTTTTTCAATTTGCAAACTAGTCCAGACCCCCCCTAAGCAACAAGCCCCGAAGGTTGCTCCATATAAACTTCTTCATGAAGAGTGTCATGCAAGAAAGCATTCTTAACATCAAGCTAAAATAAAGGCTAGTTATATGTTGCAGCATGAGAGATCAAAATACAAACAGAAGTAAGTTTGGAAACAGGAGAAAATGTGCCTAGATAGTCAACCCTATACACATGAGCATACCCTTTGGTAACAAGTATTGCTTTTAAACAAGCAAGAGAACCATCGGGGTTGACTTTTACAGCATACACCCATCGACAACTAATAGCAGGAAGTGGTACTAAGTCTCAAGTTTGATTAATCTCGAGAGTCTTTAATTCTTCTTCCATTGCTGTCCTCTAGCCAGAACTTTGTAATGCCTCAGCGACAGACTTGGGGACAGGATATTGTTCAACAGTAGTTAAAAAAGCTCGTAAAGTAGGAGACACAAAAGAGTGAAATAAAATTTGCAATAGAATGTTGAGTACAAGTACGTGTACCTTTGCGATGAGCAATAGGAAGCTCAAGATCAGATACAAGAGGAGGGTCAGCTAATGGCGGATTTGGAGCAGAAGATGATGTAGTAGTGATTGGAGGAGCCAAGGGAGCAGTAGTAGTGACACGAGGACGTCGAGTATAAACCTGGAGAGGAGGTGGTTTCTCTATAGATACTGGTGATACAGTTGGGATAGTAGACCGAATGGTGGTCACATGCAAGTCTTCACCCAACTCAGACACATAAATGGAAACATTATGATAAGGAGTGGATTCAAAAAATGAAATATCAGTTGTTATAAAATGTTTTCTCAGTAATGGAGAATAATAGCGATATCCCTTTTGAGTGCCCATAAACATACACTTGATTGCCTTGGAATCAAATTTTGATACTCCAGGTCGATGATTACGAACAAAACAGACACAACCAAAGATACGAGGTGGTAGGACAAATAGTGGTTCATTAGGAAACAAAGTGGAAAAATGAATAGAAGAAGGCATGCAATTAATGAGATAACATGCAGTTAGAACAGCATCAGACCAAGGTTTTCGGGACCTTCATTTCAAATAACATGGATCTAGTAACTTCCAATAAATGCATATTCTTCCTTTCAGCAACACCATTCTATTATGGAGTATCAGGACAGGAAGATTCATGGATCATACTATGTTGAGTCATAAAATCAAAAAAAGATGTGGAAAAGTACTCCTTAGCATTATCAGAACGCAGAACTTTAACACACATGCCAAATTGAGTATAAATTTCAGATATAAATGCACGAAAAATAGAAAATAAATTTGAACGATCTTTCATAAAATATAACCAAGTAACTCTGTAATAGTCATTGACAAAAGTAATAAAATATCTGAAACCCGAATTAGAAACCTTATGACATGGACCCCAAATATCTGAATGAACTAATAAAAATGGACATACTATTCATTTAATGACTCGAGGTGTGTAACTAACACGATGTAATTTGCCAAGTTGGCATGACTCACACTCTAGACTAGAAAGAGATTGAAAACTAGAATCTAACTTTTGAAGACTACATCGAGAATGATGACTGTAACATCCTGAATTTTCGACCCGTCCTGAATTTATGAAATGGGCATCTCGTCAGTGCGCCTATGGTCCTTTTTCTCTGAGCTGATCACTCACGACTTGACCAATCTATTGGGTGAAGCCGTTAAGGGATATAACTGCGGTAAAATCCCTAAAAGTTACCCGGTAGGTCAGATCGGACTAAAATCGCGTTCGATCGATTTTAACCACGAAATTGAATTCGGTTTCAGAAATCGAACGTTTGAGCATGCCACGGTTCATTTATAGGACGTCGTCTTGTCTTTCGAAGAAATTCCATTGAGTTCGGGATTTTTATGGAAAATCTTTTCGGACGATTCGAAGAACATTGGAAATTTGGATGGGCCAAATCGAATGGATTTTTGGCCTCCTTACCGAGTCATTTGGTGATGGGGATTTATAGAAATTGTGTGGACTTTTTCCTTAGCAAAATTGGACATCAAATTGGAGAATTGGAGAAGAAAGTGAAGTCCAAAAAAATTAAGGGAAATTCGGAGCTAGGCATGGAGGGGTGCAACATTTGTCATCAAATTGGATTATATGTTATTAAATGAGCAAGAAAGTATTGGGGAACAAGTGGATAAGCTTGAAGACTAATTGGACAATCTAATGATGGTTTTAGATATTTGTTTTTGGATTTTTGTTTCCCTCTTCTTCGGCTTCTCTCGCAAGCCAAGCCACTAACTAATTGCCCTCTTCTTCTTCGTGCGAAGCCCCTACATCACCGTGTCTAGCTTTGCTCATGTTTTCTTTTCATTTTTCTTCATGTTTCTTTGTCCATCAAGCAGCGGAATCCCTCCATTTTTCCTCACGACAGCCTCACATATTTCTCCCTCCACAGAAGCCATTTGCTGCCACGTCTTTCCCCCTAGTCAAACCAACGAAACCCCTTCCCCATGGTTGACCGAAAGAACCCCTTCATTACTCCATTACGATTTGTTCTCCTTAGCTCCATCGAAGTCTAGCAACACCGAAGTAATTCCCCAAGCTGCCGCATGCCAACCTCCACCCACGAAGCCCCAACGCCAGCCCACTAAGTCAACCGTAGTCACTCCAACCCACCAACATTGACTCCGTGTATGCCCGTTCCCCTGCAGCAACGCACGAAGATTGCTGCTCCTTCGACGATCTATTCGCGTGCAAGCCGGCCCGCATAAATTCAATCCAGCGAATTTGTTTTGTGTCCAGCAAAGCCGAGGCCCAACCTAAGTGGATTTTAGCAGCCATCTTCAGCCAAGTCTGCAGCCCATCTTTGGCTTTGGAGTTCAGCCCACGTGAATGTTTCAAGTCTAGCAGTCTAGTTTTGAAGCCTGCTTCATCCAACTTGGGCCCACTTGAAGTCAGCCCAACAGCCTGCAAAGCAAGCCCGGTCCAACTCAATAACAAATCTCAATTTGGGCTGAGTTTGTTGGGCCAAGTTTAGGCCTAATTCAAGCTCGTTGGTGTCATCACGAGCCCAAGTTTGACCGCTGTCACACTATCGTCGCGGTGATCTGGTCTCCGCTTTTAATCAAGTGAGTTTTACTCACTAATGCTTTCTTAGTTTGCTAATTATACTTAAGGGTTGATTAGATTTAATTAAGTGCAATTAGGTGGTTAGATTAGAGTAGATTAGTGATTATTAGATAATTGTGATGCATGTTAGGCAATTGAATTGTGCAATTAGCAAGTAGAGACGTACGTCTATTTATTGAATGCATCTAGGGACTTTTCTTGACTCGTTTCGGGCTTCAATCAGGCACTACGGGCTTAAATTGGATCTTTAGTATATAATTATTAATTTTCGAAATTATTTATTTTCCGGAAATTAGGCAGGGAAAATTGACGACCGGAATTTTATGCTGATTATTGTGGCGCAGTCCGTTTATTTAATTGAGCTTTATTTCGTACTAAATTGAATTATTTGTGAAAGTGGGAATCATTCTTCAATTGGATAATCTTTGGTTATTAATTAAAAAATAATCGAACATTGGTTGATAATGCCAAAAATATTTGAGTGGGCTATAGAAAATGTGGGAGTTATGGAAAGCAAAATATTATATTTTGGCTAAGGCCAGCCATGTGCCTACGCACAATATTTTATTGGGTATGATAAAAAGATGGAATTGGTTGTATGATTGGGATGGTATACTATATCGACCTACGGGCGATATGTCAGCTTATTAGAGAGCAGTATATCGATATACTATATCAGCCTATGGGTGATATGTCAGCTTAGCAGAGAGTAGTATACCTTATTAGTTTTGATGGAATATGTCGGTACACTATATCAGCTTACGGGCGATATGCCAGCTTAGCAGTTAGCAGAGAGCAGTATACCTTATAAGTTTAGATTGAGCACTATTGGTATATTATATCAGCCTAAGGGCGATATGGTAGCTTAGTAGAGAGCAATATACCCGATCATCTCAGAAGCGAGCTATACTATCTATTTATCAACTTAGCAGTGAATAGTTCTTATATGAACGAACTTTATAGATAGTATGAGATGAGCCGACCAAGAAAGGGTCGAGATGATATGTAATCGACTAGGTCGATTGATCATTGCTTTGAACTGATGTCATGAACTGATTGATTGAATTGAAATGACCGGTGAATGGTCTGACTGACATGTAATCAACTAGGTCGATTGATCGAGATATCAATTTGTGATGTGATTGCTTGGGTGCCTATTGAACTGTGCTAATATGCAAGTGGAATATGATGCCAAGGTAAGTCCTCCGACCCGTGCATGCATAGGCAACCCGGTTAGCGTATTAGTTTACTAATCGAGTCTTGGAAGGTAGAACTTGCTAAGACATGCTCTCAATGATTATTGAATAACCATTTCAGGACCCTGATGAGGAGCTTAGGGAGGAGGGATCTAAAGAGGAGAACCTTAAAGTGAAACCTGAGAGGAGGAAGATTTTGAAGAAGAAGATGACCACAAGGAGGATCTTGAGTACGATCCGGATGAGAACTGAGATCACATCCTGTTTTGTGTGAACCTTGTTTTTCTGTGGACAGGTGTTAGGTCAGACCTATGTTGATGGTATTGTAAAATACTATGGGTTGTGATATGTATAGAAGTAAGGTTGTGAATTTCATTATGAAAATTGTGGCCTACTTTTATATCCCAATATTTTGTTGTTTGGGGATTACCTTATGCTTCTGCATGCGTATTAAAATGAATGGGTTGGCGATGCATCATGGGACGTCACTATTAATTGACCAGGTGAGAGATGGGCATGCGTTCGAGGATTGAGGGATGACATCCCGTTTAAGTGGTATCAAAGCGAAGTTCAAGATTGGAGTAATAAGGAGCGATGGGTCTTGGGATAGTAATAAGCAAGGCCTTTTTATGCCGGTGCATGTTTGTGTTAACTGGATGCTAAAATTGTTTGTCGTGTGTAAATCGCTTATCTTTTAATCCAGTATGGATTTGGAAGACAAGTTTCAGTGTAAAGGTTGAATCATGAGCGAGTAGGAGCTAAGGACTCCTGATAAGAGGGTCGTAATCTCTGTGACTTGGGGTGGAACATCGACGAGGATCGGTGCCCGAGGCGATTGAGTTTAAGCGCAGGTTCAGAGCAGCACTAGTGTAAGAGTATCGCTGTAGGTCAGTACTAATGTAGTAGCATCGAGCGATCCTTTGTTTGACGGGATCGTTCAGGCACTAGTGTTCCTTGGGAACCGTTTGAGACAGCAGACCCTGGAATAAGTCGTTGTTGTTGCCGTGTCTATTAAGGTCCAACCTGGATTGGTGGTCAGGGATCAGACTTTAGTATTTGAGTCAAGATTCAGTACAAGTAGAAATGGAAATCGGTCAGGGAGAAGATTGATGTTGAGAGAAAAGTATTCTATTCCACCCAACAGGAAGGGTGGGATAATGGGTCGGCATCGAGTCAAATGTATCATGTTGTTTCCAAGCGTGATGACGAAGATTGATCTTATGTCTTTCATAGGACGAGAAATTATTTGGAGTGTAGCTGAAAGGGATATTTGGACAGGAGTGGTCCTATCAGATCGATGGGACAACCAGAAAGAGTGCATGCTATCACTTGACCGGAGATAGAGGACTCACCAGATGGGTGCCAAACGTATGGAAGGGAGCATAGATAAATCCCGTGTCCGGGTATGGCTAGAACATGTTATGATGATTACTAGCATGGCCATCAGGTGAGGGACTGTCGGTGAAAGTCTAAGGTAGCATAGACACCGCTACTGCAACTAGGACGCCACTAGGATGGCGAAAGGGACAACAATAGAATCGACCTTGCCCCAATCAAAAGAAGAATGTTCATGGGGAGATTTTATCAGAGTAGCGCAGCAGAGCCTTGGACTCCGTTTGTAGAATTTCAGTTAGTTGAAGTAAAGTGGAAGAAAGGGGAAACGCTAGCTATAGTTGGGTTTGACTAGTTGTCGAAGATCAACAAATTATGTGATCAGTTACAAAAAGTGTCAATACTTTCAATCGACTTGAGGTCTGTTATCATCAGTGGAGAACTAGGAAGGAGGTTATACCAAATATAGTGTTTCGTACTCGATATGGCCCTTGTTAGTGCAATGTGATGCCATTGGGTCTGACAGATGTTCCAACTGCGGTCATGGATTTGAGAAATCGAGTGTTCAAAGAATGTCTAGGTCAGTTGTGATCGTGTCGTGTAATGACATTCCGGTGTATTTGAGGGATGCTAAGGAGCACAAGAGATGTCTAAGAATGGTGAAGGAATTTCCATGAACCTGGTCAAGACGGAATAAGTTATCAGTGGACCAAGACCGACAACAGTATTAGAGATCAGAAACCGTTTAAGTTGGGCAAGTCACTATAGGATGTTCGTGGAGGGAATCTCATCATCAGTGTCACCATTAGCTTGATTCCTAAAGAAAGGAGAAAAGTTCATATGGACAGATGAGTGTTAGGATAATTCCCAAGAGCTTAAGTAGAAGTTGACTACAGCTCTTGTGTTGACCATTTCTTATGGTTTAAGAGGATATGAAATTTTTAGTGACACATCGCTTATAGGATTGGGTTGCGTGTAGATGTAATGTGGTAGAGTATTACATACACGTCCTATCAGTTGATACCCCATAAGTTGAACTATCTGGCACGTAATTTGGAACTCACAACATTAATTTTCTTATTGAAGGCTTGGAGATGTTAGTTGTGTGAAGAAAGATTATGGATCTTCACTGACCAATAAAGTCTCCAGTATTTATTCTCTCAGAATGGATTGAACATGAGATAACGCTGTGAATCAGAACTTTTGAAGGATAAGAGGGTAGTATTTGGTATCACCTTAGAAGGATGAAAGAAGTCACTGATGCATTGAGTTGAGAGTCTTCATTTGTGCATATGCTGGTTAAAGTATTGACCTTACTTGAGAAAGTCGAAATTCGGTTTTCAAATTTGAGGTGAGTTACCTTTGAATTTTATGGTTGCCCTAAAAAAAAGAAAAAAGGACCGGATATTCAAGTTGGAGTCAGATGCTTCAATTGACCGACCGGGAGGTTCAGAAGGTCATGTGAAAGGATACGGATAAGAGAGGGGCTGACCTTCAAAATTCTAAGGATGGAATACTCAAGTTCCGAGAGAGATTGAGTGTACTTGATGATGTAGCACTCAGGGAAGAGACGTGGTCAGGAATTCACAGTAGCAATTGCAGTATTCGACATACAGTGCGAGGTAAGTCAGCATCAAGGTTAGCTCGAATGGTAGACCGATGTGAAGATAGTTATCATCGAACAAGTTGCAAGTGTCAAATGTGTTAATAAGTGAAAGTTCAATAATGCAAATCGGGAGGACTTGTATAATCACTCGAGAGTCCTGAGTGGAAGTGGAAGTGTATTATGATGGAACATGTGATGGGCTTGTCCAAGAATCAGAGAGGTAATGATTACATTTGGGGTAGTGGTCGACAAACTGATGAAGTCGGCCCATTTTATCGCCATATGGAAGGATCTTGATTGGAATGGGCATGTAGAAGTGTATGTGTGTTAGAAAGTTCGTCTGCGTGGAGTACCAATGACAAACTTATATCAGATCTAGAACCGAGGTTCCCAGTTTCAACAGAACAGTCAAATAGTTCCTTTTGAGGCAGAACAGAGCATGGTGTGCAGAACTTCAGTTTGTTGAGATGAGATCAGAGAAAGAAAGATCACGGGCCTAGAGTCAATTCAACGGTCGGTGATTGTAGTTGTTGTGATCAGAATCAAATTATAGACTGCTCGAGCCACCAAAAAAGTTGTATCATTGAGTATTAAAGGTCCTTAGAGTTCTAAATTGGTGATTACATCTTTCGGGAGGTGTCGCCAGTGAGGGGTACTTCATGCTTTGTCAAGAAAGGGAAAATTGAATTCGAGGTATGTAGGTTCCTTTGAGATTCTTGAAAGAATCAGGATCCTAACGTATCGTCTTGCGGTGTTGCCAAGGTAGGCACAATTGCATGGCGTCTTTCATGTGTTGAGGTTGAGGACGTATGAACTTGACCTGACCCACGTGCTAAATCTGGAAGAATTAGACGTGGACGACTAAGTGCCGTATGTGAAAAGCCTGATTCAGATCGTAAATCAGAAGCTCGGATTCGGTGAACCAAGATAGTCCCCTTTGTCAAAGTGGTCGACAACGCCACGAGGCTGAAGAAGCAAGCTGGGAAAAGTGAAACTAGATGAGATGACGATACCCCCACCTATTTGTTTAAGGATTGGTAAAGATTTAAATTTCAAGGACGAAATTTTTATAAGTGGGGAAGAGTTGTGACATCCAAAATTTTTGACCCATCCCGAATATATGAACTGGGCATCTCGTCAGCGCGCCTATGGTCCTTTTTCTTTGAGCTGATTACTCGCGAGTTAACCAATCTATTGGGTGAAGCTGTTAAAGGATATAACCGCGGTAAAATCCCTATAAGCTACTCGGTAGGTCGGATCAGACTAAAATCGCGTTCTATCTATTTTAACCACGAAATTGAATTTGGTTTCGAAAATCGGGCGTTCGAGCATGTCATGGTTTATTTATATGATGTCGTCTTGTCTTTCGGAGAAATTCCATCGAGTTTGAGATTTTTACAGAAAATCGTTTCGAACGATTTAGAGAACATCGGAAATTTGGATGGGCCAAATCGAATGGATTTTTGGCCTCCTTACCAAGTCATTTGGTGATGGGGATTTATAGAAATTACGTGGACTTTTTCCTTAGCAAAATTGGACATCAAATTGGTGAATTGGAGAAGAAAGTGAAGTCCAAAAAAATTAAGGGAAATTCGGAGCTAGGCATGGAGGGGTGCAACATTTGTCATCAAATTGGATTATTTGTTATTAAATGAGCAAGAAAGTATTAAGGAACAAGTGGATAAGCTTGAAGACTAATTGGACAATCTAATGATGGTTTTAGATATTTGTTTTTGGACTTTTGTTTCCCTCTTCTTCGGCTTCTCTCGCAAGCCAAGCCACCGACTGATTGCCCTCTTCTTCTTCATGCGAAGCCCCTACATCACTGTGTCCAACTCTGCTTTGTTTCCTTTTCATTTTTCTTCATGTTTCTTTGTCCATCAAGCAGCGGAATCTCTCAATTTTCCTCACGACAGCCTCACATATTTCTCCCTCCATAAAAGCCATTTGTTGCCACATCTTTCCCCCTAGTCAAACCAACAAAACCCCTTCCCCATGGTTGATCGAAAGAACCCTTTGCTACTCCACTTTGGTTTGTTCTCCTTAGCTCCATCAAAGTCTAGTAGCAATGAAGCAATTCCCCAAGCTACCGCATGCTAGCCTCCACCCACGAAGCCCCAACGCCAGCCCATCAAGTCAATCATAGCCGCTCCATCCCACCAACGTTGACTCTGTGTACGCCCGTTCCCCTGCAGCAACGCATGAAGACCGCTACTCCTTCGCCGATTCTGTTCGCGCGCAACCCGACCCGCACAAATTCGGTCCAGCGAATTTGTTTCGGTCTAGCAAAAAGCTCGAGGCCCAACCTAGTGGATTTTAGCAACCATCTTCAGTCAAGCCAGCATCCCATCTTTGGCTTTGGAGTTCAACCCACGTGAATGTTTCAAGTCCAGTAGTCCAGTTTTTGAAGCCTGCTTCATCTAACTTCGGCCCACTTGAAGTTAGCCCAACAGTTTGCGAAGCAAGCCCAGTTCAACTCAATAACAAATCTCAATTTGGGCTGAGATTTGTTGGGCCAAGTTTAGGCCTAGTTCAAGCCTGTTGGTGTCGTTACGAGCCCAACTTCAACCATCCTCGTGCCGTCCTCGCGGTGATCCGGTCTCCACTTTTAATCACATGAGTTTTACTCACTAATGCTTTCTTAGTTTTCTAATTATACTTAAGAGTTGATTAGATTTAATTAAGTGCAATTAGGTGGTTAGATTAGAGTAGATTAGTGATTATTAGATAATTGTGATGCATGTTAGGCAATTGAATTGTGGAATTAGCAAGTAGAGACGTACTTCTATTTATTGAATGCATCTCGGAATTTTTCTCGACCTATTTCGGGCTTTAATAAGGCATTACGGGCCTAAATTGGATTTTTAGTATTTATTTATTAATTTTCGACATTATTTGTTTTCCGGAAATTAGGCAGGAAAAGTCGACGACCGGAATTTTATGCTGATTGTTGTGGTGCAGTCCGTTTATTTAATTGAGCTTTATTTCGTGTTGAATTGAATTATTTGTGAAAGTGGGAATTATTCTTTAATTGGATAATCTTTGGTTATTAATTGATAGATAATCGAGCATCAGTTGATAATGCCAAAAATATTTGAGTGGACTATAGAAAATGTGGGAGTTATGGAAAACAAAATATTATATTTTAGCTAAGACCGTAGCCGTGTCATACGATATTTTATTGGGTATGATAAAAAGATGGAATTGGTTGTATGATTAGGATGGTATACTATATCGACCTATGGATGATATGTCAACTTAGCAAAGAGCAGTATACCGGTATACTATATCAGCCTACGGGTGATATGTTAGTTTAACCGAGAGCAGTATACCTTATTAGTTTTGGTGGAATATGTCAGTATACTATAGCAGCCTACGGGCGATATGGCAGCTTAGCAGAGAGCAGTATACTTTATTAGCTTAGATTGAGCATTGTCGGTACACTATATTAGCGTAAAGGCGATATGACAGCTTAGCAGAGAGCAATATTCCCAATCATCTCAGAAGCAAGCTATACTATCTATTTATCAGCTTCGCAGTGAGCAGTCCTGATATGAACATATTTTATAGATAGTATGAGATGAGTCAATCAAGAAATGGTTGAGATGATATGTAATCGACTAGGTCGATTGATCATTGCTTTGATCTAATGTCGTGAACTGATTGATTGAATTGAAATGACCGGTGAATGGTCCGATTGACATGTAATCAACTAGGTCGATTGATTGAGATATCGATCTGTGATGTGATTGCTTGGGTGCCTATTGAACTGTGTTAATAACCAAAATCTGCCTAGAAAGCCTTATGAGATGTGATGGAGCTATGCGACCAAAATCAGCGACCCAACGAGTGGTGTGGGTCAAGCAATGGAGCCACGAGATGGTGCTGCACCAACTGTGTGAAGGTATCGCACCAGCTGCGCGAGCGACATGGGTCACACGATGGAGCTGTGCAAGCTGCACAGGTCGCATGAGTCGTGTGAGGTGCGTGAGCCGCACAAACTGTGCAAGGGAGCTGCACAAAAGGTCAAGAAATAATAGTGCAAGAAAGAGAGAAAGAATGAGACACTCGATGGTGACAAACCACGGTGGCGACGACCGACTATTCCGGCGAGTCGACGGCGGCGAGTGGCTACTTCGTCGACTAGGGTTAATCCCTAGGCTCTGATACAATGTGAGGAAAACGTACATCATATTATTCAATAAAGTTATATATATATAGACACACACACACACACACACACATCAAAATAATCCCTAAAAGTGGTAAAGACCCATTTACCCTTCTTACTTCTAATAATAGGAATCTCCATGATTCCGCTTCCTCTTTTCTTTACCTCTGCACTCTCTATGACAAGTTTATTGAGATAGTTGATGGACTAGGCATATACATATATAGGGTTAGAGATGGGGGAAGTTCAATGAATTTTTCGCCTATATTTTTTTAGACTCCTAAAGAAAGGATAAAGAAAAGAAAAGGGTCTGGGTTGGCAAAAATACTGGGCGTCATCATTGTACACAAGAGTGATTTTAATAAAAAGGCAGGTGGCTAGTCAAGAGTTGATCACCTAAAGCAACAAGCCTGGCTAGATTCTAGGAAAAAGACTCATCTATGTGATCCTAGGAAAAAAATTGAGTCATGATCCAAATCCCGCTTTAATGACAAAAAAAGGCTTTAGCAAGTAGATAGATTATGAACTTCTTTCTCATGTCTATCATAAAGAAAAGCACAGGGTGGTCTTCTTTAGGGTTGTTGGGGACCAGTTCATTCAATCGAAGCGTAGGGCTCACTTATTCAGTATTCATGCTTCAGTGTTCCAACCCCTCAGTTGACCTGCTTTCTTTAGTTGGTTCAGCCTAATTTAATCCAACAACAGTGAGCTACAACAATCGTTAAAGAGCCAACATAACTAGGTTGTATCTATGTGAGTTCGTGTGTTCTATGTCTTGTAAAATAAGCACTCTTCTTTTTGGGAAAGTATCAGGGAAAGCTCCTCTTTGTTACAAAGTTCACCAAAAAGGTTAGATTTGCATCAAAACAGGAATTCCCAAGTGTTATGTCCACTATGAGTGAAATCAATCAAATGAGACATCATGCAAATCAATCAAGTGGTCGGGATATCCGTTTGGAATGTTTGGTGTCAATTAAAATCAAGACTTTTCTTCTCCTTCTTCTTTTCATATTTTTTGACAGATTTATCAGGATTTCACATAATGAGTCAGATCTGCAGCAAATTAGGAGCTACCAAGTATCATGTCAATGTGAGTTTGTTTTTCATCTTCCACCCATTGTTTGTGTTGGATTTCAAAAGAGCTTGTAGACTAGACGATGATTGAACATCTAGCAGGGTTGTTGAGTTTGGAATTATGACCACAAAGCGTAAAATCAACCTAAGAGCATATAAGAAAGTAGAATTATGCAGGATTGAACCACCAAATTGCACCTTGGTTCATTCTTTTCAAAACTTAAATCGTTGGGCAATCATCACATTAGAAATTTGCACCTAGAAAAAGTTGGTGATTCCCTAAATGAAGGTTACCTTACATTCTAATAATAATAATTATTAGCAAAATAGACATGATTTAAGGGAGAAAAATTATGTTTAAGAAAAGTGGCTTGACAATGAGTCGCGCTTTTTCCACTTCTCGTCCAGCTCAAACACTTTTTTTTTAATAGTGTATTGTCCATCTTACCCATTGCTTTTTCCTCTTTTAAATGTTGTACTCACATGGCCAAATGTTGGGGCCATGTGGGATCCTTTTTTGAATTTATTTCTTCTTTCTCTTCCACCTTTCTTTTTCTTGTCCTCGCTTGTGTTGAAGCGTATCCTCCAACACCTCCATGCACACCAACAATTGGGCAATCTCACAAAGCCTCACGAGCTTCCTCTCTACCTCACCATTGTCCCTTAAAATTCTTGGAATGTCTAGCAGAATCCCCTATGCCAACACGATCTTCCTCTTGATATAGACAAAACTAATTTCCTTTTTGATTGTTGAGTAATTTTGCTGGGTTGAGTTCTAATGTTTTAAGACAAAATGGACAACTTGTTCTTTAGTATTCTTGACCTATTCAAGAATAATGTTATATCATATATTTGAAGCATTTGTTTCAACTATTTTTATAAAGGTAGATATATGTTTGAAATGTTGTTCTAAATTGGGGAGAAAACCAATACATCATCCATATAGACCAGGATGTAATCTAAATAATGATTGAAAATTTCATTCATGATTATTTGAAATTCTGAAGGGGCATTCTTGAGACTAAATGGCATAACATTCAATTCATATTGACCGAAAGGGACAGTAAAAGCTGTTTTATATTGATCCTTTTTATTGATTTGTATTTGCCAAAATCCTAATTTCATGTCAAATTTTGAAAATATTTTTGATCTACATAATCTGTTTAACAAGTCCTTTTTGTTGGGTATTGGATACCTTATTCATCTAAGGGTTGCATCCAAAGTTTGATCATTAATAACTAACTTGGGAATGGGAACACATTTTCTAATTCAACATTTTTATTGACATAGAAAACAGAACAACTCCATGATGATTGACTTTTCCTAATAAGTTTTTTTGTTCAAAAGATCTTGTATTTCTATTTGGCAAAATTTTAAAACTTCTTGATTCATTTGTATAGGACGAGCTTTGTAGGTATTTTATTTTCAGAAAAATCTTATTCATGAGATAAATCTACAATATGCTTTTTTCTTTCCCAAAAAGCATTAGGTAAGGTGGAACATATAATTTTCTCTACGTGTTTTTGTAGGGATGCTATTTTATCTTTGATGTTTGTTTTTAAAGATTTTCTTCTTTTAAAAAATAAAATTCTGAGTCTTCTTTTAAAATTTTAAGTTGGTTTTCTTTATCTTTTATAAGACAATTTATTTCTAAAATTGAATGTTCTTATAAGATATTTAGGTTTCTCATTTGTGATTTTGTTATAAAGTCAAATGTGCTTTTTCTATTTAAAGCATGAATTTCAATTCCTTCATTTGTTACTGTAAAATGTTGAATTAATTGTATGAAGGGTGTTTCTAGAATTACTTCATGTATCATATTTTTAATTAAAAGAAAGGAAATTTTGTAAGACATTTGATTTTTATTATTATTAAGGCTTCTAACAATTTACATTTAATATTTAACTTGTCTCCTAAGGCTGACTTTAATGATTCAAATGTTTTATCGAAGTATTTTGTTGGAACAAGGATTTCTTTGATATAATTGAGATTTGCCCCTGTATCAAAAGTACTGTTGTTTCAATAATAACTTCATTATTGATTTTTATTGTTATGTTTATTATCCATTTAGAGGTTATTTTTGTTAATAGCATTAACATGTTTTGATTAAGTATTAGTGATTTCATTTTGATCTTCCAATTTTAATTTTCCCTTTGTGACGAGAGATTTTATATAAGAGATTTCTTGTTTCAATTCTATTTTGCAGCCTTCAAGGCTTGTATTTCTAATTTTTATTGTTTTATTTTAATTTGGAGATCATTAATATTTATTGGCCTAGATTGGTTTATTTATTTATTTATTATTTCTATTAAGAATAGCTTTTAGATTATAAGAAGTATTAGGTTTAGAAGTAATATTCATTGAAAATTGAAATCTATCTAAGCATTCTATTTTGGCTTCTAGTTCATCAGTAGTGCTGAGGAGGAATTCTTTTTCTTTTGTCAACATATTTATTTCAGGAATAGATTTATCAAGAGAAGCATCTTCATATTATGATTTTCAAGAGATTTCTATTTCATTTATTTGAAGACATTCTTCTTCAAGAAATTCATCATAAGAGGTATCATCAGTTTCTATAAGGTTGTTATTTAATTGGTATAAAGTATTATCATCTAATGAGAGTTCATTTATTCTTTTACTAATTCTACAATGTTTTGAAATATATCATTTTCTACCACGTTAGTAACATTTAAGATCTTTAAAAAATTTCTTATTAGTTTATGGTCTATTTTGGTGTCTTCATTTATTTTTGTGAAGTTGTGATTTGTTACAGGGTTTTTTTTTTTTTTTTTGCTTTTTAAGAAGGACAAGTTCTTTTGCATTTGATTTTGACTTTTCATTATAAGAAGGGTTGTATTGGGCATAGAAATCTCCTAAACTTCTAAAAGATTGTTCTTCTTTGAGTTGTCTTTGTAATTTGATTTCATTACACATTTGTGTTCCTTATCTAGTATCTACAAACGTAAGAGACTATTTCTCCGTATGAAAGTAGATCATAAGGTATTTAGTCACTGTATTCTTCTCTAATCCTATCTCTAACTTGGTCACATATTATTTAGGGTAAACCTACTAAGATTTTTAATAGACATATATATATATATATATATATATATATAATCAAAAGTGCATGACTTTACTAACGTCAAAGATGCCGAAGTCGATTTTTTTTTTTTTTTCAATCTTATTGACCTTAGTTCCATAGGAGCAAGTCAGAAAGATTTAGAAATAGAATCATCTGATTTGATTCATTCTCAATAGCCATGAGATGATCATCTTAGGGTGATCCTTTTGTCGACGGATGCTCCTATTACACGTAGTCTCTAATAAATCCTTTTGTCACGTGACCCCAAGCAAAAAAATGCATAGGTTGCACAATTTCAGGCAAACTAGATCTAGACAAGATGCAAGCATCACATAAGGGCCACTTAAGTTGTATGCCCTAGGCAATGGGCCACCAAGGTTGTGCGACCTTAGGCTAGGTGACACTAGTGCCACCCGAACCTAAGCAATCGCACATTATACTTCCTCTTGCTCCTCGAAGCTACCTCAATGAATCCTAGGTCTAAAGGTAAGAGACTATGAATAATGCAAAACCAAAGAGTAAAAGCGAAATTTTAGTTTCTGAGGTTAAGAAAGGGAACTGAAAAAATTCATTAATCCTTAAGAGGAGCTTTTGGAGAATGTCGTAAAGACAAAGAAAGGATGATCTATTTTTAGCTTTGGGCTTTTGCTAATGCAAGCTTTCAGATAAAATGGTTCAATTTTTTTTACCAAACACCACAACTTACTCATTAAGAATTATCTATGATGCTTCATTCATTAAAGATGCAGAGGTTGCTGCAGTAATAGAGGCGGATGAATGGAGATGACCATCCCCAAGATCAAATGAATTGCTTGAAATCCAAGCCGCAGTTTGTGTTGTCCTTCCACCAGCTGCAAAAGAAAAAGTGATTTTCCTGGGCGCTGACATGGAAGATCTAACCAAAAGGAGGCTCGGAAGCTGCTAAAACCTCAAGGGACCAAAATTCAGTGGCATAGGCTCATTTGGTTCTGCCCTAATATCCCATAATTTTGCGTTTATAGCTTGTCATATTAAACAAGCTACAAACAAAAGATAGAATGAAGTAGTGGAGTTCTATTAATGGTGTAGGTTTGCTCTATAAGCAAGACGATGAATCTTGTGATCATCTGTTCTTTTATTTGTATTTTCATTTTTTAAGGCAGGTTTGGGATAGAGTCATGGTTTTGTTGCATCTGAATAGGCAAGTAGAGGATTGGCCATATGAGCTCTCTTGGGCTCTTCAATTCTTGAAGGGCAGAAGCTTAAAGATTGTCCTGATAAAACTAGCATGGTATGTCACTATATATAGCATTTGGAAGGAGCAAAATATGGTTCTTCATGGGCAAACCACTCCATGTAAACAAGGTTTTGGCAGGCAATTTGCTTATGGATCAGACCTGCCTTTGAAGCTTTAATAAGTGATGGAAGGAGAGTGGTGGATGATGAAGTTAACAATCTATATTTTAAATGGAGAATCCCAGATTAGATTGTCATCTGGGCCTTTGTGCTTTGTGTTTCCTTGTTCTTGTAGAAGTATTAGTTTTTCCCCTCAGCTGATATGTAATAAGGGACTCGAGCCATCAGGCCATTTTGCAAGGGGATTTCTGGGTGTTAGGCTTTGTAATTTAGCTTGGGACTTTCCTTTGGACATTGGGGTTCGATGATTTAGGTTTAAGGTTGGGCCTACTGGCTCTTAGGTTTGTGAGGGTTATTTGACTAATTCTGGGCTTGTATTGGGAAGGAGTCCTCCCATTATTTGGGTTTTGGGCAATAAAGTAAAAGAGAATTCCAAATCGACATTAGAAGTAAGGGTAAATGATACAAATGATTTCTAAACTTTAAACTAATGTACAATGTGATCCATGAAATTTAAGTTTGCTCAATATGGTCATTGAACTTTAGTTTAATATGAAATATTGTTCATGAACTTTCAATTTGTTTGATGTTGTTCCTAAACTTTAGTACATGTTTAATTTAGTTCTGAACTGTATTTACATGTTCAATATATCGCCTTGTGCAAAGAGGTGAGTTTTGAAGCGTTGGATAGTTCCATTGAATTTTTCCTTAACTTTAAAATCCATTTAGAAACAACTAAACTTTTGGACAGATTAGTTTGTATAAGATCCCATGTATGGTTGACGAACAAGGCATTCAAAATTTCATAGTGGGTCAAGCAAAAATGGCAATAGAGTGGCACATTGATGTCTCTTAGTGAAAGAGTGAGAGTGAATAAAAAAAAATTGGGTTTAGAAGTTCTAGATTTGTCACGAATTTGAATAGAATGAGTGGGAAGAAAAGAAACATAAGTATAGGAGCTTGACATAGATGTAAAGAGGATTTGCAGGTCTTTTGTGGGAGGAATTCAATCGAGAGAGGAGTTAGGTTGGGACACAGTAATTGGGGTCAGAGGGAGAGGCGGCGAAGGGGAAAAAGAAATAAAAGCAAGTTGGTGGGCAAAAAAGAGGACGGAGAGAGGTTAGGAGGTTAGGCTAGATAAGAGGAGAGAGGCCAAGGAGTTTGAGTATTATAGGAGGAGAGAGCATCAAATAGGGGTGATCGGGTCCAGGGTAGGTAAGGTCTAGACCTGGACCATGTACCCGACCCTGTTTGCATTAGACCTTGGTCTCGACCCACCCTATTTTTCCGATCTGGGAACAGGGTTAACCCTATTTATATTGGAACCTGTTTTGCATAAAAATTGAAATATGACAAGAACTGAGCTGCAATTATTGAAGTACCATGGCTTTTTAACAACAATGGAGGCTTTTCTTCCTGACTAGCTTGATAAACATTATTAGATGGAAGATAGAAGTATGCATAAGCATTTTGACCAGGAACTTCAGTTGGAAATTTAATCAGCTCTGGCAAGCTGAAATAAGACTGGTACTTCAAACTGTCTGGTGAAGAGGACCATATAATCCAAAAATCAATGACTTCTGACTTTTCGTCATTAAAAGTCACCTGTAGACAATAAACAAAAGGAAATTATAACAACAATGAGAAACACTAATTACTACAGCACAGTCCACACTTCATTAAATATGAGGAGATTACTACGGTAAAGTATTGTAAGCACATTAGCCACAGATATTGGAAGTACTCCTGATGCTCCCTCAACCTATAGGCAATTGTTTCTTGAAGTCTGCAAAAAGAGAATGTGCACAATATACCAATCCATCAACTTAAAAAAATTAGTAACAACAATTCGTCACAAAGAAGGTATTGAACATACTATGTCTGTATGTCTGTGAATGGAATGTCAAGCAATGATAATGAGCTCTGAAGAACGTCAATAATTGCAAGATGAGACCTTCCCCTCTGCCTGCAAGCAGATTCTAAATAATTGATATGGAGAATCATACAATAATTTGTATTTTGATAATGTTAACACCTTAGATCATCACATGGAAGAAAGCTCACCTGTAGTTGTAAGCAATCAGGGTCTTCTGTTTGTCGCTCTGGATAACTTCATAAGAGTTCATACCGAAAACCCATAATGGCCTAGCAAACTCAGCATTTGACGGATAAAGAGGCAGGACTTCATTTGTAGATTCAATCTGTTGAATCTTGAAGCACATAAAAGATACAATTCAGTTCCTTTCCAACCACATCATTGATAATGCTATGAGTGTATAAGTAGCAGTTGAAAGAGCTCGCATATGTAACGTTTATTCAATCACCTGTAGAAAATCTACAACTAAATAATTTATCCTCATTTATAATTTTCACAGTGTGACATCCAAAAGCCATACTATATGACTGATGTAGTCTGAGTCTGGATGGAGTTTGATGTGGAAATTATGGAGAAGAACCATAATTACGGTATAAATCACCATGTGGAAAACCTGCTTTGGATTGGTTACCATAAAAAAATGATCGCTAGGAAAGATCTTCAATGACATGAAGCACCTAAAATATCTAGACTATTCAAAGTCGATAAGCATGAACTGCAATGCCCCAGGGTTAAGATCTTACCCACTTATAGAGATTGCAAAATCCATTATGTCTATCTGTAATGAAAAATAGTTCACATGCATGTGTTCAAAGCACAATGTGATGTCTAGCACAATTTCAAGCCACTTCACTATGAAATTTCTTTCTACGTTTTCACTAAGACATTACATGTCCACAACTTCTAATGTAATATAGCTTTAGCAAGCCAGACTCAATCATCCAAGTAGAGCGAGACAGAACAAAATTCGCAAAAATGTTGGAAATAAATCACCTCACAAGTAAGAAGAGACATACCAGATGACTCCATATACATATCATGGATAATACATGATTAAGAGACATTATAACATGAAAATACCAATAGAAAAAACTGTAGTGTCATTTTTTTTCAACTCATTAAAAATGAGACCAACATGCTCAGATCATCATGAAAGCAACATAATAAAAAAATTCATCAAGGTGACCCTTATTTGTTATTTAGGCAGATTAGCTAGAATTGGGAATAAGCCATTTACATTCGACGATTATTTTTGGGGACCAGGCTCCTCTTTTGTTCATTCACAACACAGTAATACTAGATCTTACATTTCTTCAGCATCAAAGAACATCCGGTGACAAATGGACTTGTACTATTGAATGAGAAATCAATTTGCACCATTTAGTAATTTTGATCTGAGCCAAAAGACAAAAGTACCTTTTGGAGACCATTTAGGCTCAATTGGTGACTCAACATGTTTAGGATCATGACCAACAACATAGACACGCCTATAAATATCTCTGCATGTAAGTATTAAGAAAATCAACAAGACAAGGCAACAATGGCATATATCAGTTGCTCACCTTGTTGATCATATTCCACTGCCCCATCAATGGACCAATCATCGCATCTCGACCACTTCCATGATATTTAAGTTGCAACAATGGCATACATTACTTGCTGAAACCAGAAAAAACATAATGCAACAACTTGAGGCATTCGGTTTCTCACAAGAAAGATGTGCAACAGCTTACCATTGGTGGTGGCATAACATGAGCCTCAACAACAGCAAGTTCCTTTCTCACTGACATTCCAAAGAGAAATCAAACACAAATAACCCTCTCCCTCCACCCAAAACACACATGCTCACTGACAGTAACCCACACATACAAGTAAGGATAAAACAAGTACCATTTTAGTTCCTACAGATTTCACAGATATGAACTTTGTTTTGCCTTTTTTCCTCTACACAATGCAGATGCATTCATAGGTTCTCGACACGATGTGAACAAACAGATTATGCCTAATTGCAGCTACTGAAAATAATATTTGTAACAAATTGCTCAAACCCATCAAACATAGTTTAATCAAAGTATCAAATGTCTTCCTCGACTGAACTAGTTGCATATATTCTAGACCAATATTACAAATCCAAGAGCAACTTAGCACTTTAAAAACATCAAAGCCTGATCAGACCTTAAGCATGTAGTAGTTAAAACGTCGTTTATTTCCTGTTGAACAAAACAACCCTGCATCAGTTAAGCAATTTAGCCAATTAACAAGTTGTAGGACAATTTTTTACTGATCACATATCAACCTTGTCCTTGATGCGCTCGATCTTCTTCTCCTTCTTCGGCCTTGCGTTCCACGTGATACAAAATCTCTGACAAAAACCTAAAATTCATATATAAAGAAAAATCAATAAGAAACTATACTCTAGAGACATGCAAAAGTTATGATTTAACAAAGTATATTTACTTACCACAAAACTGGAGTTTCCATAAAATGAAGTTTATTTTCCAATGATAATGTCCTTGGTAAGACAATCCAAATCTACAAAAAAAAAAAAATTATAAAAAAGAGAGAGAGAGGTTAAATAAGGCATTCACTTAATAGATAGTTATACGATTGAATTACAAGATATAAAGAAATATATATAACTTACCCGCCTCAAACTTTTCTGCATTCTCGATGCACTCTTCAACATTAATTGGCACGCGAACAACTCTCAACCAATCTTGAGTACAAATTAAACCTTTCACCACTCTAGGAGTCAAAGAACTTCGAAAGCCATCAAGTACACGTCCCGATATACAAAAAGTCGACTCTGAAGCAATGGTAATCACGGGAATAGACAAAATATCTCGAGCAATCAAAGATAAGATTTTATACTTTGACCAGTACTCTTCTACCACATCAAAAGATTAATATTAAGGATATCTTCACTTTCAGCTTCAAAATACCAATCAAGCTCAAATTTGTTTTCATCCAACACTATTTTCTTCCCATGGAGAAAGCTTTTGTGTCAAGCATCGATTTCACAATCATTGTCATCAATATCAATATTGGAAGCACTACTACTATTACTCACGCTTGAATCACCAAATTTTTCTTTACTAGAAGAGCCAACAAAAGATCGCTCATAAAATTTATACCAATTCTCCAAGGTGACCTTCACTTTATCATGCATCTCATCAATTTTTGCTTCATCATCATAGATTTGTTCAAAACGGAACTTTACATAATTCAACTTCTTTGTAGGATCCAATGCAACCACAATCAATGCCATCATATTAACTTTATCTAAACTCTCATAATACTTGTCAAACTTCTCTTTCTTTTTTAAACCCATAGCTTGAAGCTTTAGGTCTAAAGAATTCGTCACATTATTCAAATACTTATACAACATAGCTATCCCCTCAAATAATCATTGGAAGTAACATATGAACTACCCGACATCCTTTTGGTTGTATCATAAAAACCATCTTAGAAATTTAGAAAGAATGATGGCATTTTCCCAATCTTCATCTTCAGGTGGATCATTGTCAATTTCCCTTAAGAAAAATAAATCTTTATCTTCCATTCTTTTAAAAGCTTTCTTCAACTTTATAGCGGTATCTAACATCATGTAAGTGGAGTTCCATCTAGTGGCAACATCAAGACAGACCGAACCCTTGTATGCAATCCTCTCACTCTCAATGCAAGCTTTGAATGTCTTAGCTCTCGCCGGAGAATTCCTCACATACCTAACTATGTTTCGGATGCGTGCAATAGAATCACGCACCTCATTCAATCCATCTCTTACTATCAAGTTAAGTATATGAGCAATGTATCTCATATGTAAAGTATCGCCATTCAAAATCAAAAATCCTCTTTCTGAAAATTTTTCTTTCAAATAACTAATGACCACACCATTTGAACTTGCATTATCCACTGTTATTGTGGACACTTTCTTTTTTATTCCCCAATCATAAATGTAATTCTCCAACATTTTCCCAATCTCCTTACCCTTGTGACTATGCATCACCACAAAATTAATTATTCTTTTTTGCAACTGCCAATTTTTATCAATATAATGTGCAGTAAGACAGAAATAATTCAAGTTTTGAATGGAACTCCACATATCTGTTGTGAGTGCAATCATAGATTTAAGCTTACCAAAGTAAGCTTTCAAACAAGTCCTTTCACTTAGATATAACTTCATACAATCTCTTACCATTGTAAATCGTAAAAGATGATGGAAGAGAGGTTGCAATTCATTAACAAAATCATGAAAACCAATACGCTCAACCATGGAAAATGGTTGTTCATCAACAATAATCATCCGAGCAAGCATATGCCTACAACATTCTTGATCAAACTTCCATGTTGTTAAGATACTACCACCACTAGTAGTATTTTCCCCTACCTCGCCCACCACATCTTTGTCACGTAATGCAAACAACATTTGCTTTTTATCTATACGAGGATACTTTTTGCACTTTCTCAAGTGCTTCCACATAGTAGAGGTTCCATGATCAACATTACACACATAATTCATCCCACAATGAATGCACTTCACCTTAACTGTTTTCTATGTTTTCTCATTTATAATTCTCGAAAAATTGTCCCAACAATTTGATTGATTAGCTCACTTTTTACCCGAAGGAGGATGAAAGTTAGATACCATCACCTTGTTTGCTGTGTCTATGGTCACAGATTCCACTTCATCAGCTCTATGGAATGGCAATTCCATGAGCGGACTCATTTTATTATGTCCCCCCACTTCTATTAATATGTCTTTGTCTTGATCTATTGACTGAAAATTGAAAACAAATTATATAATATTAGGATTCTACAAAAACATATTAGTTTTCATAGTAAATCAAATCTCTCAATCACTGAAACCCAGCAATGAATCATCATAGGTCTCTCATTATACAGTCGAGATACCAAGCCAAAGATAAAGTTCAGCCATATGCAGACTTCGTACCAAAAAAAAAACAAAAAAACAAAAAAACCATCTAGCTTCACAGGATAGAAAGAAATGAAGCAAACCTTTTGAACATTTATGTCATGCAAGAGAATGCATAAGTCTTAATATTTATGAGATATTCGGAAGCAAAATTTGGTGAATATAACGCACAACTTTGTCAACTCATTCCTGAAGTTGATTTTATATGCGAGAGGCAACCTGTTCACATTATAAACCAGTCCAACAGCCAAAAAATATTCGACAATTGAAAGTCTTGACTAGCAGCTGCATCATATCAATTCTGAAGCACTGTGGTGCTGCATCATTTTTAAATTTCTGGAATTCCACATAATTGAACCTTTAAACCTAAACATCGGATTCACCGATTGTATAATTTGAAAAAATAATAATCATGGCCATGAGCCGACACCAGAGCAGCTTTTAGATGGTCCTAGGACTCATAGCAGTTAATTAAATTCCAAAGTCATGCACGGCACATATCAACATCAACGAGCTGCAGAAGCCGACCATCAATAACAAGAATCAATGTGTTCTTGCCAAAATGCTCACGAAAGATGCCATTGTCGTGCCTTAGTTCTAGACAGTGGACTCCTACACAAGCCCAAAGCAAACTTCAAAAACTCGACACGCCCAAAGCAAACTTCAAAAACTCGACACAAGCCGGAAGCACCCGAGAGAGAGACCTTGGAACCGGGTGCAGAGTCTGCAGACGATGTCGAGGGGTGCGCAGCGGCGACGGTGGCGAACCCGGCGACAGCTCCGGCGGTGGCATTCTCCAGCGACGGATCATCCGTATCAGCCCAAAGCAAACTCCAAAAACTTGACACAAGCGAAAGCACCCGAGAGAGAGAGAGAGAGAGAGAGAGAGAGAGAGAGAGAGTGGGTGCGCAGTCTGTGGACAACATCGAGGGGGTGCGTAGTGGTGACGGTGGCGAACCCGGCGACAGCTCCAGTGGTGGCGTTCTCCCACCGACGGATCTAGCAATGGGGTGCAACGAAGGAAAAGCAAGTCTGCGGGTGTGAGTCGTGACCGTGTGAGTGTGAGAGGTAAAGAAGATAGAAATGAATTAGGGTTTTTTATTTGGGGCTGCCATAAAAACTAGTTCTCAAACTAGTTCCCAAACTAGTCCGGTCGATCCGGTTTCCAGGTGGGTAATCCCTTGAAACCGGTTCCTAGACCAGTTTAAACAGGGTCTGAATTTTGGGAACCAGTTCCCGGACCGGTTTCAACCAGAACCGGTTCTCGACCCTGTTTTTCGGGTGGGCCGGACCGGGAACCGGGTAAACCTGGTCTGGTTGCACACCCCTAGCGTTAGAGGAGCGAGAAGAAAGAATAAATTGGTTGAATGAAACAAAAAATGAAGGGGCTGATACTAAACAGTGGGTTATATAGGATAAAGTGTTGAAGGATTATATAAAAAGAAAAAAAATCCTCTAATCAAGCCCAGCATAACAACCGATAAAAGCACGACCACTTGATTGATCAATACAACAATAGCTTTTGTGATTCAACACGTACTCAAGAAATACCCATGATACAAAATAAGGTGCTAACTTGTGAGAAACACAATTAACTAAACTAGAACCCAAATAAAAAGTGGAAAGAATAAATGTCATAGATGATAGGATTGGGAAATCGATTAGTAGTGTAAGTAGTAACAAAGAGCATCAACCCAATCCAAAGAAAGCATATGAGCATAGATTAATAAGGATCAAGATATTTCGACTAAGTGTTTTACATTCTGATGGGCCATTTTGAGATGGTTCCCTCCGTCATGAGTTTGTAAAAATTTAATTTTGGTATTACACAAATTTTCAATAAAACAATGGAAGCGATAAAAGTGTGTATGCACTACAAATTTAATTTTCATAGGAAAGACCCAAGTAAACTAAGAGTAGTCATCAATGAATAATACAAAATATATGAAACTGAAAATGGATAAAATTGCACTCATTTGGACATCAAATGAATTATAATCAATGGAAAAGATGTCCGATGACTAGAAAACTCTAAAGGCAATTGATGAGATTTGCCCCACAAGATAGGACTCGCAAGATACTAATCTAGAACTAGAATTGCAAACATGACTCAAAACTTATCTATTAGGATGCCCGGGGACGAGCATGCTAGTGAGTGAGTGAGTGAAGTAGAGGAAGCCATGATAGGATGCGAGTGAAATGACATCAATAAGTTAGAAATCAGATAAAGATCATGAGAGAAGTCAGCTTGGAGGAGAGTTTTCTCTGTTCATTGATCCTTCAAAGTAAAGGATGAACCATTAAAATCAATAGGATAAGAACTTTTGCATCCAAGTTGAGTAACTAAGAGGAGATTGCGAGCAAGATAGGGACATGATACATGAGATAACGACAAAGATCGAGAGCAAGCGTGCAAAAGAAAAATACACAGATGGTCCATGAACTTTGACAATGATAATATTACACATTTTTATATAGCTTAGGGATTAGATTGAACACGTATCAAAAGTTTAGAGATCACATTGGAAAAATTGCGTATTGGATTAAAGTTCAAGGATCATACTAAACAAATTGAAAGTTCATGTACGACTGTACAAATTAAATTAAAATTTAGATACAACTTGTTTCATTATTCATATGAAAAAAGACTTTACCAACTTGATTAATAGGCAATAAACAACCATTACCAACTAAGACTTTTGTCAAATCGTAAAACAGTTTAAGATATAGGATTTTATAATGTCATTGGTCGTGTGTGCCGATGCTTTGCTATCAAGATATCACATTGGATAAAAAATCTCTCCTACCAACAAAGCCGAAATGGAGTTTGAGAGATCAATGGTGGTGAAGGTGTGGTTCAATCGTTATCGATATAGTAGCGCAATGTGTCTTGCCCGTTATAGATTTGATAAATAAGACAAGGCCTAAATATAAGAATGACTCCCTCGGTGAATGGGGAAACGCAGGGGTTCAAACTACCATGAAACTGACTAGAGGAGGTGGTGGAACAATCAGTATAGGACTGACTAAAAAGGTGGTGGAACAATCAGTATAGGGGCTGATAATGATTACTCACTGAACTGATCATAGGAGGATTGAAAATCCGATTAATCACGCACGAACCATCTCCCTTGTTTAGTATGGAAAAATGTCCACTTATGTTTACTTTTTCTTGAAAATCATTCAAGTAGTGGTAAAAAAAAAAACTAATCTCAATCATTTTTAATATTCAGTGCAATTAAAATGATGACCTTTATTGTTAATTTCTTCTATTGCATGAGAAATGAAAATTAACTATGCGTGATGTGTGAAAACTAGTTTGGTCTAATGTCTAGTTCAAGCATTAGCAAAAAAAAAAAAATACAAAACCATCTTTTTGTACTTTTTTTTTATTATTATTCTTGGAAATGTCGTGGTATTAGGTGCGAAAGCAATCGATCCATCAGAGGCATCAGATAATACAAATTCCATGCATAGTCCACTCGTTTAAAAGATTTAGATGGAAAAAGCATGTGGCGATGCACGTAGGGAGGAATTTGTTAGATAATTGCATATTGCGCAATCATCGGACTTATCTTACTCCCTTATAAACATTATATTCATGATGGTGGATATAAAAGAGAACTAATTAGAGAGCGGATGGATTTGGCTCTAATTTTTTGAAAAAAATAATAGGTTAATTGTCTCATGTTGGGTTGGGCGGCCAAAAACGATTGTTTTCCCAGGTCCGGTCATGGCTTAAGTGATCGTCCATGATGAAAAATTGTGATATTAATGTAAAACATCGATTTTCAATGAAATTTCAAGATCACTCGTTAACATGGCTTGTGACGATGTGCCTTATAAAAAAAAACAAATTGTCCTTTCACGATATTATGAAAACGAGCGGAGAATTCCTTGAAATGACCGCATGATTTCACCGTACCTGGCTACCCTCTCTCGCCGTGGCGAAGCTTCTTTGTAACGCAACTTTAGTGGACGAATGATTTGTGTTAAGTTCAAAGTCCCTGTCTGGACCACCACGGTCAAACCAAGGTCTCCACCAACTGCCGCCGTGTCAAACCTCTCGATACCTGGTTCAACTTTAGCCGATACAAGCAAAAGTCAAAACTCTTGACTTTGATCTCGCCTGTCAGCACCACCACAGTCAAACCAAGGTCTCCATCAACTGCCGCCGTGGCAAACCTCTCGATACCTGGTTCAACTTTAGCCGATACAAGCAAAGTTAAACCTCTTGACTTTGAACTTAACACAAGTCACTCGTCCACTAAAGTCGCGTTGCAAAGAAGCTTCGCCCTTATTCCTCATAAGTGCACTCCAAATGCCGGGCCCTTCCCTCATGAAAGAGAGAAATTAAGTATAGGGCGAAAGAAGGTATGACATCCCCAGATGCGGTGAACGCAAGGCCCCCGAACGATGAAGCTCCCCTACCGGGGTTTCGATTTCACCCCACAAGCAAAAACGAAATATGACCACATTACTAGACAATACATTCATTTGATAATGTAATTAATGAGTCATCACATGAAATATTAGTTCCATTTATTTGATTTTTAAATATATTATTGCCAAGATAATTGAGAAATTAACTTCTTTTTTTTTTTTTGCTCTCTTGTCAAAACTAATACAAAATAAATTAAATGACCTCTGCCATCTCCCCATGATGGGTCACTCCCAAAATGTAACTCCTGGCCAGCAAGATTAGATTGATATCAAATTTTCTAACCTATTTTTGACTTTCACCGTCGGAAAAAGCAAGGTTCGAGATCCTGTGCCTTCCTAACCCACAATGTAGACTGGATTGAAGTTTCCCATTCTCATGACCTTCCGATGATCATATTGATAGGATTCGCTAGAAAAGATAGAAAAATGCAAATAAGTATCGATCTTTTGCAATAAGTTCCAATGATATTCCTTGGAGATTCTGCTGACAACTAGCGCCTGAAAGTCTCCGGCGATGGCGGCCTCCTGCCCCGACTCCTGCCTTTTAGCTTGCCTCCTCAAAAACGTGCCAACGAAATGAGTTTGTGTTACTCACTTAATCACAAATGAATCTTAGATTTTGCTAATCGAAAAAGAAGAATCTTATTCACTAATTATGAGCATGAACCGAATAAAATAAAATAAAAAGAACGCGCATTCCCGGCACGCACGGAAGAATCTTCGCGGACTTGGCATCTCCCCACAAAGCTTGTTTATTATTGGTTAAAAGCTCCGAGAAAGGTTGTATCTAAGGCAGGGCCGATTTCGTGCCGCCCAGACGTCTAAGAAAAAAAATACTTTCTTTGCTTTTTCCTCCCCACTTTTTCTCATCGTCCACCTCCTCTCCTCTCCCTAGTCCTTACACGGGAAACTCACCACCATGGAAAGCCACCTTCTTCCTTTTCTTCCCCTGCCCAGGCAACTAAGCGGGCGACATATATGAATTAACACTGAGCAGCTTTATTGTAGACACAAGTGGGAACGTGGCCCTCAATTAGCAAGAATTTTGAAAAGCCATTTCCTTTTATTTTTTTCCAATGCCCTAGTCTGTTTCTTCAACCTTAAGATAGCCTCAAATTAGAAAGAAGTTCGAGCCTTGTTATGTTGGTTTTGATTTTTGCTAAAGGCAAATGAGATTTTATGCATGACCAGAAACTGCATAACGACTGTGGGATAATCACCAATTCCATACTGTAAGTTAATGAATTAATGGTAAAATTGGGGCGGGATGGACCCAGAAAAACACGTTTCTTTGCTTTCAAGATCTAACTATACTGAGTTAGGTGCTCCATCGAATTTGCACACTATCGAGATCATGAGAAATTAAATCAAATGAATGCCTTTCTCAAAGAGTTTTTGACATTTTGGTGGTAAAGATAGGAAAAACTCTGTCAGTTTTGTCCTTGTCATGATTCAATGGTCATCATATACTTCTTTTTTTTTTTTTTTTTAATAAACGAAATTTGCTTGTGTATAGCCCCCAATATCAAAATATATGAGCATGTTGGAAATTGTGATCCATTTTCTCTAAAACTATATAAAAACTACTAACTTAATCATGAAGGTGAGAACGTTGGTAGCAGCATCCATGTTGAAGATTGTCTAGAATTATTGAGAATGTAGGTTGCTAGCTGAATCTAGAAGATTCACATGGGAATGCAAGCAAGCATAAGCCAAGTTGAAGAAGAAATCCTAGAACAAGCTAAAGAAGTCTACGTGCATGGGAAACATGTGAAGAAGATAAAAGAAGTCCCAGAGAGGCTGAGGCGGTGAGGAAGAGAAACTTGTATGAAAGTCAATAATAGTGGCTGAAGAAGAAACCTACATGGGCAGCAAGAGTACTTGGAGGAGAAGAAAATGAGTTGCCTTGCAGCTGTACTATGGCGGTGAAAGAGTAAAAAATGTCATGCTTGAAGTCAGTTGTAATTGCTTATAAATAAGCTTATAGTTCATTCATTTGAGTGTGTGAGGTGAACCCTTCACCTTGTGTGTGGGATATATCCTCCACGTTGAGGTCTTACGCTCTATTTGGGAACTGCTTTCCCAGGGTCTTTAGGGAGCCAAAGGCCTTTGGGCCAAATATTTAGTGTTTAGCAATCTTTTTTCACTTGCCTTTGCCAAAGGCAAGTCTTCCCAAGGCTGAAAGCCCAAGGTAGGTTGGGGGTTGCCTTGGGCATTCTTGGCATCTGACTTTGAAGGTAATAAAACTTTTCTTCTAAAATTGTTGTTAATTTTTCGTTTTCGGGTTTTACCCCAACAACTGTTCATCATCTTCATCCTTCCCTTCTCTCTACTGAGAACATGGCCAGCATCCATGCGCAGTCACTGGCGAAGGGTAGGTGGTTCGGCGAAGGGCACCCCAAAAAACTTGTTCAATATTTCCAGGGTAATGGAAACCCTGTCCATTACCAACTTGCTTAATAGGCAATAAACGACTATTACACAAAACACTCACTTTACTTCAAGAGACTCTGCCCAATACATTACATCCTCATTGCTTTATATAGACATTGGGAGTTGTTCGCCCACTATGAGAAAACATACCTGCAGGAAACTAACTCTGTCTTCCCTTGTTCTAAGTCTAGGTCCACTCATGGTATCAGAGCCATGGTATTGTTTGTAACAAAGATCCGTTCCATGCGCTCAATAGGTGAATCCGAGTGCTGAGAATATCTCTTCACATCATGACTGATTCAGAAATTCTAGAAGCACCAAGTTACTCTCACTTTGCATCTCTATCTTCTTCAACCCCTTGATTATCGTGTGTCAAACGCTTCTAAGATTGACTATCTTTATGAAGTCTCTTTTAGTAATGAAATCAAAATTTCTACAACCCAACTTCCCCTTATGAACCCCTATTTTGCTTTTGCTAAACCTACCTCATCATTTTCCCCATCCACTCCATCGAACAACCCATCCGTAAAACTCCAAAGGAGGTAAAGGAGTACGTCCATCCTCCAAGTTTGATCAACATCGCATTCCTACCACCGAAAAGGAGTATTTTGTTACTCTTCAAATCCCTCCGAGCTTCCCAGGCAATGGACTCACAAAGTGATATTCTCATGTCCACTATGGAGCCGTTCATCTTGCTCTTACCTTTCATGGTCGCAAGGGCTTGCTAGTTGTGGCAAGAATACCGTTATTGGATACTTGCTTCCTAGAATACCAGCATACTTGCATCGGTACTAGTTGCTCTCCTTTCTAAAGATCCAAGTCCAGCTCACTGGAGCTCCTCAATCTGTTGACTCTGTTGCAGCAATACTGCACTACCAGATGGTTTATTGAGTGCAGAACCGTACACTTGACCTGAATTTCCACAATGGAAATGAAGATGCTTTATTCATCTCTATGCAGAATGACCAAGCACCTTGCATCAATGTTCCCAGAGCAAATTCCAAAAGAAAAGATGGCCAAGCTTCTCCCGAAGACATGGATCACCAACTATGAAAAGCTACATCAAAATAACAAGCCTTTCCAGTCTTCGAACTCCGAATTTGTCAGAAAGAAAGATGGCACTGTTTCCATCAAATTTGGTAAGAAAAAAGGAAGAAAGTCATTATATCTTTCAGACCCTTTTCATGATTGAACCATGTGTCCCTGAGTCAATTTCCAAGCCAGACCCCAAAAAGCTTGTTCAATATTTCCAGAGTAATGGAAACCCCATCCATTACCAACTTGCTTAATAGGTAATAAACGAACATTACCAACTAAGACTTTTGTCAAATCATAAAACAATTTAAGATTTAGGATTTTATAATGTCTTCAGTCGTGTGTGCCGATGCTTTGCTATCAAGATATCACATTGGATAAAAAATCTCTCCTACCAACAAAGCTGATATGGAGTTTGAGAGATCAATGGTGGTGGCGTGGTTCAATCGTTGTCGACATAGTAGCGCAATGTGTCTTGCCCCGTTATAGATTTGATAAATAAGACAAGGCCTAAATCTAAGAATGACTCCCATGGTGAATGGGGAAACACGGGTTCAAACTACCATGAGACTGACTAGAGGAGGTGGTGGAACAATCAAGTATAGAGGGCTTATAATGATTACACACTGGGCTGATAATAGGAGGATTGAAAATCCGATTGATCACGCAAGAACCATCTACCTTGTTTAGTATGGAAAAATGTCCATTTAATGTTTGCTTTTCTTGAAAATCATTCAATAGTGGTTAAAAAAAACTAATCTCAATCATTTTTAATATTCAGTGCAATTAAAATTATGACCTTTATTGTTAATTTCTTATATTGCATGAGAAATGAAAATTAACCAGGCGTGATGCATGAAAACTAGTTTAGTCTAATGTCTAGTTCAAGCATTATTAGCACTCTAAAAAAATGCAAAACCATCTTTTTGTCGTGGTATTAGGTACGAAAGCAATCGATCCATCAGAGGCATCAGATAATACAAACTCCATTCATAGCCCACTCGTTTAAAATATTTAGATGGAAAAAGCTTATGTGGCGATGCAGGTAGGGAGGAATTTGTTAGATAATTGCATATTGCGCACTCATCGGACTTATCTTACTCCTTGTAAAAATTATATTCATGATGGTGGATATAAAGAGAACTAATTAGAGAGCGGATGGATTTGGCTCTAGCCTTTTGAAAAAATAATAGATTAATTGTCTCATGTCGGGATGGGCGGCCAAAAACGATTTTTCCCAGGTCCGGTCATGGCTTAAGTGATCGTCCATAATGAAAAATTGTGAAATTAATATGAAACATCAGATTTTCAATGAAATTTGAAGATCACTCGTTAACATATCACATGACGATGCGCATTGTAAAAAGGAAAATGTCCTTTTACGATATTAAGAAAACGAGGAGAATTCGGGAAACGACCGTGCGATTTCACCGTACCTGGCTACCCTCTCTCGCCTGTCTGCACCACCACCACCACCACCACCACCTAATCCTGTTAGTGGCGTGGGTCAAACCGAGGTCTCCACCCCCTGCCGCCATGGGCAGTGGGGCTGCTCCTTGCTAAAATAGTAAACAACAGAGACTAAATATTTGTCAACTTGGGACTAATCGCACAACCATAAGGGCCAGATGGATCCAACATGACTACTTCATATTTGGAATCAACATCATAAATGGCGTGACAAGCGCACGAATAGCTAAGGTGCTTCCTGACTAAGAAAATTTATCTAGATATGGTTTACCTCAAAGAACTCGTCGCTAAATTTGTACCATTTTTATCATATTACTTAATAAATGTTCCAAGACATTTTGTCATCAATTGATGCGAGAATATTCTTAATTTGCAGTTACTTGCATATTCATTTGATAGAAGATGAAAACCCCCATTAGTTGGATAAAAGTTGAGAACTTATAAAATCCTAATTAGTTGCCGCCCATTCGTCTATAATTCTTTGCAATTTTTTTCATAAAAAAAGTCTAGCATTCTTCTTGTGTTCATTAACCCCGCCCCACCCCGCGGCCCCGGGTGCTTAACCCGTTAGCAGAAATTCATCGATTTTTATACTTGGTAATCCTAAAATGACGTCTCGAAATTAAATTCCTAGATAAGCATCCACATCTTCCCCGTAAAAAAATTGGGTTCTTAAATTGATAAAATATCAGTCAAATGACTACATCCAATTTTATGACATGCTTGTAAGTTTTTTTTCCCCAAAAAAACTATTTCTTCTAAATTCCTCAGTTGGATTTTCCGGAATGATATAAGAATCTCTTGAGAGAATAAGTTAAAGATATTGGTACATTTTTAATCCAAAAACAATTGGTCATTACGGGAAATTTTGTTGACAGTCATGTGCATCTACGACCATGAACGTAGTTGTCGGTATACAGTGATGACTGATGAATGATCAAGACTGGTGTAAATTCAAGCAGGTGTCGAGTACAGAATGTGAGGACGATGAAGATGCTAATTGATGGTTGAATTGAGTGAAAGGTTAAAGTTATAAGCGTTCAAGAGCAAGATGACGTGCGATTATTGAGACCGGAATTATTGAGATCAGTCGAGTCCATTGCACAACTAAAGAGTTACAACTGCTTACATATGAAATTACTGTGCAATCATGGAATTTGTCATGGAGCATAAGATTGTGCAAATGCGTTTGTGACCCTTGATTTGAATATTGACCTCTTAGAGTAGTTATGTCTTGTAATAGGTTATATAAGCCGTGTTGAATTATTGTAAAGGGATACATGATCATCAACACAAATTATGTATGTTTCGATTTATCAGTTCAACTCTTCAATTCATGCATTTACTTTCTTCTAGAGTAGTTAGTTCTAGTT